>NC_041347.1:28053708-28353708 GCF_004354835.1 Perca flavescens
CAATAAAGACTAATGCATTAAATATGTATTCATTATATTTATAGTTATTTAAGAAATGATTAAGATATTTTAATACTTAAGTAACAGCTTACAACAGGCCATAGTATGTTGTGATAAAGGCACAACATATAGCAGGGCAGATAATGTTAGCCTAGCACAGACTTTTGCACAGACTATTTCTTTTACATAAAGCTAATGAAAAGGCAAACAATAACAAAACTAACTTAACAATCGAGACAGAACTAGACAAGCAACTAACTGCTGGCGGCAGTGGTAGAAGAGCAACTCCTGTTTTCTGCTAGATTAAAATTGCTGTGTTTATCAATGAAGAAGGCTTTAAGAGAGCATAGACAACAACTTCAATTCCTTTTAGTAAAGGCTGTCTGATGGCAAAATAAAGCGGGAAAATATTCTAAATATATACAGTATATAGATACTTTTCGCCAACCAACTCTGTTTCATGGCAGTGTGTGTGCAGATGAACAGCTTTTTGTCCGTTGCACCAGCTATCAGTTTGTGTAATGTATCTCAAACTTGGAGTGATACTTGTTGTTCAAAGGAATTCTAATTATAGCTTTTGTATGTGGTTGTTATTATATCACTATTAAGAACCAGAACAAATCAGTTTGCTTGATTTGAGCAACCTTTTTATAATATGGTTTTGATATTTTAGTTATGCCACCTCATTGCTGGACTATCATACCTGATATTCAAGCTCATTTGAAGGTTTGGTGCAGTTCAGCTTTATTGCTTGCCATCCATTCTCCCTTTTTTCTCACCATGGATACTTCTGATGTTGCTTCAGATCTGCATCTTATCCCTACATTTCATTTACATATAGATAATATAGTATCTTATCCCTACATTTCATTTACATATAGATAATATAGTATAAGCTAACGATGATGAATATATTGTTACTTTTGTAATTAACTTTAAAAAGCTGTAAGGCCTAAAGGGAACTATGAATACAATTCTTAAAACTTTAAGCTCATGTATTAATAACAATACTCAAAACCCTATAATTTCTATGGTCCAGACGGCTTAAAGCTGCCTACACATAAAAGCCGGCAAAATCGCTTCTGCTGGGCCAATCCATTGAGAGCAGTGTCGCCCAACTAGGCGCTGCTTTACCCCTGGCATCATGCACCTCTCAGAATTGCCGAATTGCTCGCTTGTTTCTCAGCACAATTACATTTTTTTCACTCAAATTCTAAATCAAACACGACATCTTAAAGGCCCCTTTCAGTGTATTTTAACATATTTATGGTATTTCATATTTTCATGACAATTTTGAGTAACAAGTGAGAGATTCTGTGTTGTTCTAATAATTGTCTCATTTGTGGTCTAATAAACACTGACTTTATCAAATTGGAAGTTTCTAATATATTATAGAAGAGTTTAGACCAAAGATTGGCGACTAGACACAACTGTTTTAGAACATTGCAGTTTCAGCAGTCTACAAACCAGCTAATGGTGTTGCTGCGACTCAGCTGGTCAAGTCTCCAGAGGCTGGTTTTAAAACGTTAGAGACGTCTTCCGTTTTCAACAGAAGTCAGCTGGTCAAGTGAGCTTACAAACTATAGAAATAAAATGATCCATAATGCATTTATTTCGTTACAAACTGTCAGCTGGTGGAAATGGCAGTTTTAGACGGTGGCTCAACGAGCTGCAACCAGGGTTTGTGGTGGAGCGAGTTAGAGAGAGATTGAAGAGAGGGAGCTGCTATAAAGTTGAGAATCAGAACTACAATATATGAAATATATTTTGATAAATGTTATGAACATGCAAGATAAAAATATGTATAACAATTATTATTAATTAATTTTGTATTGATGGGGAGAAAAAATGTATTAATTTAGTATAAAAACAACCCAATTATAATGAAGAAATTAATTTCAAATAATGGCAAATATTTGTCTGCTTATATGCTAAAAACTTTCAGGGTTTGTAGCGTATGGTTTAAATTGTAGTCTTAAATTGAGCTAATGTTACCACATTTAAAAGAAAACACTGTTACACACAATCTGTCATGTTCAAGTCCCCATCCTGACCACGCCCATCCCCCACTCTGGCCATGCCTTTACCATGTGGCGAACATGAGGTGTGTTTAGGGTCCCCCCGTGTCCAGGCCCTCCCCTTACATTAGGTGAGTTTGACATGGTGTGAACTCAAATATCAACTGAACAGATAAGAGCACGCTGACATGCACAAGCATATACAGATATTTTGATGAATGTTATGAATATTTATTATAATTATTAATTTTTGCTAATGAGGAAAAATGTATCCATTTAGTATGTACACTTGTCATTGGCTTAATTTTGAGGAAAAAAACTAACTAATAATAAATTAAAAAATAATTATTTTTATTTCAAGTTAAGCCAAAAGCATTTGTCTGCTTATATGCTGAAAGATTTATGGGTTCGTTTGGTTTCGATTGCGGTCTCAAATTGAGCTACTGACGCCGTTTAAAAGAAAATACTGTTACACACGTATGTCATGTTCAAGTCCCCATCCCGACCACGCCCATCCCCCACTCCGGCCATGTGGCAAGTGTGTGTGCCGGAGTCCCCATGGTGTCCAGCCCTCCCCTCACGTAAGCTGTGAACTCTGCGCCAGATCTTCACTGCATGGACGAGAGCAGGCTGGAGTCATGGATCAGGGAGATGGTGAGTCTAAAATTGATTTTACTGCCATTTAAACCGTTTACAATTCTGTTTAAAATAGATTTGTACTGTTATCACATGTAAAGCAACTCTTATAGATTAATTTGAAAGTAAAATGTTAGAAGGCTAACTTATATCTTGTCAGCCAAATAAGTTAATGCTAGCTAGTTTAATGGCAGCTAACATTACAGTTTATAAACCAACACCATCTTAGTTTACAGTAAATTGTGCCGTCGTCGTGTCAAATGGAAACCTTAGTTTAGGACAGTAGCAGGTGTTGTTGTCAGGACCAGGTCAGCCATTTAGTAACGTGCACATGCCGTGACCTGTCGCCATTTTGCAACTTTTACCATACGTGTGTATGTGTGGGGTGGGGGGGGTTAAACAAAAGTATAAATCAAGAGAGATGGCTGCAGTAATGTTAAATGCACTGATACTGAGCTGAAATGAAGTGTGCTGCAACATGTGTCTTGTAGTCAGAATCAGATAGTGCTGTGTGTGTGGGGGTGGGGGGGGGGGGGTGTTGAGTGAGAGGGAGTGGTGACTACAGAAGGAGAGGTGGCTGGGGAACTATTTTCTCCAGAGAGATAAATATATTGTACTTTTCCCATATAAAAAAACATCCTATCAGGTTTTCTGGACTAATATTTGAAAGTTTTGTGGTGTTATTTGGTTTATAAGCTTGTATTGTAATCTGCACATTTATTTATTACACATTGAGCATTAGTATGGCTTAAGAAAGATGTATAATGTTGAAAGCCCCTTTAGACTCAAAGTTTTCATTATTTCATCAGACCCAATTGAAAATATAAATTTTTGTTCATATTAATTTAGCGAAAATATGGACATACAGTGTTATACTACCTCTCTGATGGTGCATGTGACACGTACTGCCTAATCTACTGTTAATAAACTGGAGAAATGCAGCTAAAATGTGTGACTAATATGATATATGATATGACTTGCAGGAAGAAGATTTGACAACCATTCATGGTCACTGTGACAGCCCTTTCAATTCTTCAGGTCAGTAAAGTGATAATTAGGACAACTCGTAATATGAATTTGACTTAATGATCTCTTTTTGGTTATTTTGCTGCTACACATTAAATGTCTGCTATAGAATGTTTGTTTGGAAATATTGTCATGGAAATCAGTGTTGGTTTGGTGCATGAGACTCAGAAAGTTGATGTGTTGCATGGCAAAGGCTCGATTTGTACGAGTATTCCACCTGCATTTTTGTTGATAAATCCAACTTTCTGAGTCTCATGCGGGGTTATCTCTGCCATTATAGAGCTTAGGGGCAGCGCCAAAGCGTATAAACATAAAAACAATTTGGACATCATCTGGACTGCAAACATAGACTGTATAGAAGCCGATGAACAGGAGGGGCTCCTGCTTGTTGTCTTCTGGACACGTGCTGTATGATGGACACAAACAGTGTCACAACCACACACACCATGCATGTTGCACACGCAGCCCCAGGTACAGCCCACACATTAGATAGTGTGTGGTGGAAAAAAAGAGAGGTGAAAAAGATAGGGACTTGTGTTTGTCTGTGAGTATAAAGTTAATAATCATTTGCATAATAGATGTGAATGTAGAATTTTAGTCTGTGTACAGTATATCTGTTGGTAATTGCTATAACTCCTCAAGACCAAAGCCAAGTTCCCGTGTCCTGCTTGCTACCTGCTGGTTTAAAGTGAAACGGTTAGCCAGCCCGGCACAGAGCTAGCGACAACTTTAGCTAAGGTTCACTCACCAACCGTGGGCTGACCTTTAAGGTGGACAAGCTATTCTCATTTTAGTGACAAGCTCCTCCAAGTTTTGCTTCTAATGATCTTTCCCTAGCTGCAACCAACAACAACTCGGCTAAGCTTTTTGCAAAAATAACTGTTTAATGACATCACCAATATGCAAATGAATGTGTGACGTCATTGCACCTAAGCGCTCTGAAATCTCAGGAAAACCCTGTCATGCACTGTCACACATCAAACAATGCAATGTATGAAACATCCTCAACATTCTATGGCTGCCATCTTATAGTTTACCAAATGAGATTACCCTGATGCTCTATAACGTTTCAATTTGATCTATTTAAGTTCTGTTGTAAACATTTATCTCCTGTCATATCTTTACTAATGACTATAACCCCATTAACACTCTCTGACAGTGCCTTAAAGAAATAGATACTTGGATGTCACAGAACTTCCTCCAGCTTAACAAAAATAAAACTGAGATGGTAGTTTTTGGAAATGAGGAGGAAAGATGCAAACTTTCTACCTTGCTTTAAAGGAAGGGCTTAATAGCAAAGAAAGTGGTAAAAAAAAACAACCTTGGTATCCTTAAATTTTAGCAGTCACATTAAAACAGTCATAAAATCATTATACCTTCATTTTAAAAATATCAATAAACTAAAAGAATATATTTCAAAGGAGGATCTTGAAAAAATCATACATACTTTCATTTCTAGTGGGATTGATTATTGCAATGTGCTGGACTCCCTAAAAAGACTTTAAAACCTCTCCAAATGGTACAGAATAGTGCAGCCAGGATCCTTACTAAAACAAAAAGAACAGATCATATTACGCCAGTCTTAAAGTCCTTACACTGGCTCCCAATTTAATACAGAATTGATTCTAAGGCTCTTCTGTTAGTTTTTAAGACACTAAAGGGGATGGGACCTTCCATGGGAACTACCTGCATGACATATTCCAACAACATTCTCAACCAAGACACCTTAGATTAAAACATAAGCAACTACTACTGAAACCTACTGTCACAACAAAACAGGGGAAGCAGCTTTTAACCACTATGGTGTCGATCTTTGGACCAGCTTCCAGAGAACATAAAAAAATCTGAACTTGGAAATTGAGATCGTCACTCATAGAAAACATTCTCAAAACCGTGATCTGAATGTAATAACACTAATTCACAAATGTGTAGATTTATTTTACCATAGATACAATGACAGTAGCAAATTTGTAATGCAACATTTACTGATTTTTATATATTATTATTATTTATATTAAATAATGATGGGTAAATGTTGCATTACAAGTTTGCAGCTATCATTGTATCTATGGTAAAATAAATCTACACATTTGTGAAATTCTTTGTGTGAATATTTTTCAATAGGTGGACCATTTTCTCTCACGTTTTGCACCATATTTACCTTCATAGTTATAAATTACTGCGGCAAGGCAGAAATATTAGCTATTTGTTTAAATGTTGTTTTCCTGTGTATGTATTTTTAAAGTGGAAAATGTAAACAGTCCAACAGCTACCTGTAATGACTGCCTATAACTGCACCCTCAATAATAATGTGATCATCAGCTACAAGTTTATGAGAAAAGTTCAGCAGCATCATAATTCAATTAAATTTTATTTATAGTATCAAATCATAACAAGAGTTATCTCGAGACACTTTACAGATTAGATCTAGACCACACTCTATAATTTACAAAGCCCCAACAATTCCCGAAAAGAGCAAGCAGTTCGACAGTGGCGAGGAAAAACTCCCTCTTAGGAAGAAACCTCGAACAGCACCATAAGAAGAGCTTTAGCTAGTAACATTAGCATTATGTTTTATTATACTTAGCAACTGTAATCATTCAGTCACAGCATTCTTGCCATAGGCCCTCATACATGTTATCGGTTCATTATGGCTGCTGCTTAAACTCACGCCGTAAGTTAACTAGCCTGCAACACAAATCAAACATAGCTTACCTTTCTGTCATGCCAATGTAAACTTCCTACTTTTTAAGCAAACACACCTAGCAATCCCTTCTCTCTCTGCATCATGTTTTTATTGAACAACATGGCATCATAACTGGCTTAAGTGGGCCATTGCAGGATGATCCAGTATTTAGCCTGAGTCGTAGGTTTCATATTTTTTCCAAGTAAGGTTTTGCTTTGTGTAAGTCATTGTATTATAGATTTTGTTTTATAAAATCACAGAGTTGTACATAATCTCAAGTAATAATAAGCCTACATGAATCCCACCATAATATGTCACATTTTCATCATTAGGTTAATCTGGAAAAAAATGTTTGTTAGGCTTTATCCATCATCATCATCAGTGTCAAAGATTACAGCTTTTAAAAGGTCACCAAAAGGTTGAGTAGAGTCAGTCAGTTTAGCAGGTTATACTAGGTACGTTAGATGTGGTGTATAGTAATACTAATATGGAATGTAGTGGGAGAGGAATTCTAAAATCAATTAGTTTTAACAGAAAAATTATCAATAAGTAAATGGCATACATTTAGTTTATCTAACAACAATAATTGTTTTTTTTTTTGTATTTGATCCCCAGGAAATGGACCAGAGCTCTTCTGACTCTACAGTGATCCTTGAACTAAGTTCCGTCCCTGAAAAGGAGGACATAAGTGTTCCTGAACTCAAGCGAGCAGAAAGTGTATTTGTAAGTTCACATACAATCCAATGCACAACTTGGTCTGACAATAACAGTAGTGGGGAAATTGTCTTGGTTTTAACCTGTTAAGTCCGACGGACCTGGTACCGGTTCCACAGCACTAAGTGGTCGCAGCTATTGTAAATTTGCGCTTGTTTAAAACTCTAGGTTAATCACAGCCTCATTGAACTTTAAGACCCAACATCTTAAACTCTAGACCAATACTTTTCTGAGCCATTTTCAGAAAATATACAAATTTGGCTGACTACCACTGTATGGGATTTGGCCTACTCCTCCGGTACTTAAATTTGGTCTTTAATGATATGGCATTTTTCTGTAATCAATAGTATTAAAGGAGAACTCCTGGCAATTTTTACATTAATCTTGCTATACCTACTGTATGTGAGTACCGTCGATAGCAACAAAATATGAGCCGATTCGGTGCTAGCAGCACGGAGCTAATACAGCTAACGCCCAGAGCTCCCACTCAGCTAAAACGGCAGTTTTGGGGGCATAAGATAAAGAGTGCCTTTGTGCCTCTTAACAGACACAAAATGCAATTAAAACATCTGTACAACATGAACAGGGCCCTTACATGACAACAAGATGCGTTAAGCAACTTAGCCATTGTTTAAATTCACCTATCCTCTTAGCTGCTAGCTAGCGTCTGGGATGAGTGAGTGTGTTCAGCCAGGAATATTATTAATATAATTATTTGGTAATAATCATCACACAGCAGTTCTGTGTGTATTTGTAGCATATATATCCATTTTTGTGTGCGTTGGTGAGTAGGAGTCTTGCCAGTGTTGATTGTTGTGGTTTCCTTAGCCGGGCTAGCAGGCCCGTCCGGCGTCCCTGCTTCTGCTTCCTTCCTGCCCTCCTGGCTTACCGTGGCCGACAACAATCCAACGAGCGCCCGCTGGTCTGGTGGATGTCCTCCAGAAGACCATTCAAGCCTTCGCTGCAAAAATTTTTATTTCCCACCTCAGAAATGTAGTAGTAGTACTGTAAATGTACTGTAGTGATTATGACCATATTAGTGACTATGTAACTACATGGAAACGGACCAAATTATGTTTGCCTTGTACAGTAAAATAGTGTTACAGACGGCTAGCTGTAGTCTCGTGCTAAAGTCCCGTTTGAATTCAGTTGTAGCAGGAAAAGGTAAACAGTGTGCAGGTTGGAGGAGCGTCGTGTGTGAAGAGTGAAGAGCGGAGGTGTTCACAAAGGAAGAAGCTTGGAGTAATGTAACTATGGAGCTAGAGCTAGCCTTCAGTAAGGCTATTACTGTACAAGAAACAGGCATCATTTGGCCCGTTTCCATGTAGTAACATAGTCATTAATATGGTCATAACCACTACAGTGCTCAATTACCTATTTTTGAGGGGGAAATAAAATAAAAATTTTCACAGCAAAGGCTTGAATGGTCTTCTGGAAGACCTCCACCAGACCAGCGGGCGCCACTGGATTGTTGTCGGCCACGGTAAGCCAGGAGGGCAGGCAGGAAGCAGAAGCTGGAACGCCGGCCGGGCCTGCTAGCCCGGCTAAGGAAACCACAACAATCAACACAGACAAGACTTCTACTCACCAACGCTAGATGGATCACACACAAAATGGATATAAATGCTACAAATACACAGGGAACTGCTTTGTGATGATTATTACAGAGGCTGGGCTGAACACAAATGCATCTAGTTGTCATGTCCGGGCCCTGTTCATGTTGTACAGACATTTTAATTGCATTTTGTGTCTGTTAAGAGACACAAAGGCACTCTCACACACTTTATCTTATGCCCCCAAAACTGCCGTTTTAGCTCAGTGGGAGCTCTGGGCATTAGCTGCAGCAGCTCTGTGTTGCTAGCACTGATTTGGCTCGTTTTTTTATTTTTCGTCAGTACTCACATAGGTATAGCAATCAAGATTAACGTAAAAATTGGTTTTGGACAATGATTTACAAAGCCATAAAAGTAATTGTGAATTTGCATGTGAGCTTAACTAAAAGGGATCTGGTCAGCTATGTACAAATGTCTCATGTTATTTAAGTAGTCCTATGTGATATAAAGCTGATTTTGTCAGTAAGTAAATGAAACTGGTACTTACTTGCAGCCAGATCAAGGCTAAAAAGGAAGTGCAGTACCAACCAGGTGGTTGGTAGAGCATTGCTTGGTTTTTGCTAAGTAGTTGTTAGGGACTTATGGGGCTGAAAAATTAATCAAAAATATTATCAAAATCACAATATGGCCAAGTGCAATATGTAGATTGAAGAAACAGAGATACCCTGGCCTACAAATCATGTTTTTCAGATATAGGAAAAAAGACCCCAACAAAATATTACATCATCATGAATTTTAAATTTAAGTAAAAATGTATATTGTGACAAAAAGAAAAGCATTTATTTTTTTTTTTTCTCTCCGTGATAGAGACGAAGCGTATTTAAGTCCCGCCCCCACCAGGGGGGGAAACAGCTCTCTGCCCTCCGTTTACTTGTATTGTGTCAAGGTTTTCTCCTCTTTATTCCGTCTGCTAGCAAACAACAGAAACATGAGTAATCAGCAGGAAGAATGGGAAGACTGGAATCCTGACACTAAACTAAAGTTATGTCCAACATTACCTGTGTTAGCTTACCTTACAGACTGTAGTTAGTCTAAAACTGACATTTGGATATTTGACTTGTTAATAAAATGCTTGCTGCAAACGTAACATTGGGCATATTGTTAGCTTAGTGTCAGAATCCCACAGTCTAACCATTCTCTCTGCTGATTCCTCACGTATATATCCACTTTTGTCATCATAAAAGCTCAGTTTTTCGGTTCCACAACTTATGAAAACTTAGGTTCTGGGTTCTATACATTGTTGGTAATAAATATCACCACACAGCAGCTTTTAGGACTGTTTCGGTTTGCCAGCAGACAAAATTGAAGATGAGGCACCTTCATCCAATACAAGTCGATGTAGAGCGGAAAGATGTTTTCCTCTCTGGTGGGAGTAAGACGCGATGTGCTGTGTCTCTATTGTGCAGCCCTAGGTGGTTATGAGGTAACATCTAGCAACCATCTAGTTGCCATGTAGTCCCCTTGTAACAACCACACTTTTACAGTTTTTTTTCAGTCTAAATTACTTATTATTATTATTATTATTAGCACGACAATAGAAACCACCTAGTTACTACTGTCCAGACACCCATCATTTTAGATTTTTAATCTTTAAACTCTGCAAGCAATTTTACATTGATTGGCCTTACTTCTTTGTCTAAGGTTCATCAAAAATGGCGAGAAAGAAGTGGAGCACAGAGGAGGTCCAGGCTGTGGAGAGCAATCTCATGGACAACATCAACTCTGGCAGGGTTCCTGGCAAAGCCCAGTGTGAAGCATCTATCAAGGGATCCTCAGAGGTGCTTAGGGGAAGGAGCTGGAAGGCAGTTAAGTTCTATGTGAAGAACCGCATTGACACTTTAAAGCGTCTAGAAAATAACTAATGGAAATCTAAATTGTAATCACTGAACATAATTCCTTTTTGCCATCTAAGTTCTTCTACAATCCCACAACTAGGTACAGCGCTAACTTCAATTCAGCTCATATCTGAGCATGCAAAGACATTTTATTAAGATTGTTATAGCTCTTTTGTTTTCAAATTTAATATGTCAACATGCTCTGACTATTATTTCATTGAGTGATGTAATTTAAATTTTTATCCTAAAGAACATTGTGGTAGTGGGTCATGGGTGGTTCGAGAAATGGAGTTAGAGAGAGACACAGGTTGTAGAGAGAGTGAAAGGTTTTTAGAGAGAGACAGGTTTGCAGGGGAGAGAGAGACAGGTATGTATGTAGAGATAGACAGGTATGTAGGAAATGAGAGAGACAGGTATGTAGGTAGAGAGAGACAGGTATGTAGAGAGAGACAGGTATGTAGAAAGGAGAGAGACAGGTATGTAGAGAGAGACCGGTATGTAGATTAAATAGTGAGACAGGTATGTAGATTAGAGAGTGAGACAGGTATGTATATTAGAGAGAGAGACTATGTAGGGAGAGATAGATGGGTGTGTAGAAAGAGAAAGTGTTCCTGAACATTTTTTAAAATAAGAAACCGAGGTAAAGAGAGAGAAACACGTACAGAGAGAGAGAGAGAAAGGTTTGTAGAGAGAAATCGAGGTCGGCAGAGACAGACAGGTTTGTAGGAAGTAAGAGAAAGAGGTGAAGGAGAAGGAAGCAAAGAGCCAGGACATATGAATTTGTATATGGATGAGTTGTGATAATAAAGTTAATCTGCAATGTAAACACCATTGCTTCTGTGGCATTTCCTGAATGAACTAGAATATATAAAGTACTACAAGTCAAAGGTTGGTTGGAACAATACTGACAGGAAACAAAGAAAAATTAACAAAACAAGTACAAGGTGCAGGTGACTGCTGTCACCACTGTCCCTCGATTTATGGAAGCAACACAGACTGCTGCCTGCTCACAGCTCTTAGTGTCTTCTCCTAGTAGGACTGGTAATTTAATTTAATCTGAGAGCTATAGAAAACCTTTTGGTTCTTATATATATTCTTTGGAAATATATTTTCCAAATGTTTATATATTTGACATGTTAAGTGAGGAAGTTTGGCTCTGTTTTAGGCTCACTAAGGGTGAAATCAGTGGAGAGCCTTTGCTCTACAGGGAGCCAGGTTTTCCTTTGTCACCTGTTTTCAATGGCAAGGCTGTGCGCACTCAGTCTGTACTGTGCCGATCCGTAACCATGCTCAAATAATCTGCTATGGTGTCCGGTTGATTTAGAGCAACAAAACATGAAGTTTTTAAACAAAACTACATCATCTATTGGAAAATAGATGATGTAGTTTTGTTTAAGCTGTGGTGTAATCTAGTTGAGTTGTTGGTTATGTTCCTGATGCTTTGGTGGAACAGGTTTGTGAACTCAGCTGGGTAAGCGGGTGTCCATTTTTGTTCATCTCTCTTGGCACTTGATAATATGAGAGGGGGTCACTATGTTTAGATGTGTCCAAAATTTAATTGCTTATTTTTGGTTTTAAATTCTGATAAACTGGCCTAATTCAGCCTCTTTGCATTATATTTAGTTTTCCTCTCGACATGTAGGAGAAGCTTACAGAACTCTGCATGCAAGATAGTGTGTTATATTATTGATTCAATTCTTGTTTTGTAAGTGGACCGGACCCCCACCTCGCTGGTATGGAGTGCACTTGGTTCAAACACACAACTCAAATGAGTTTTAGCCAAATTCTAATTGGCATTTTGTTTTTACATTTTCGTACAGCATACAAAGTCCTGTGTTCATTAAAAAGTCATTAAAATGCCCTTTACATTACTTTCAGTAGCTTTGTAGAACAGTCTTGTGTCAAATATACACTAAAGCTTTTTGAAAGTAAATAAAAAAAAGCATGTATATTCTTTTATATGTTTATCAATGAGGGTATATAGGGTCTAAATATGATCAGCGGTTTTATTGTGATGTCAGTAGTCTGGAGTTTGAGTGGAGGATAGGGCATAGCAGGTCTGTTTGCGGAGCAGAGCTACTCTCTTTAAACCAGCTTGTCCACCCTTGCAGAATCAGAAAACATTTGTGACATTAAATGGCCAAAACAAACTTAAGACAGGCAAGAGGAGCATCAAAACATAAAAACAAAAACCATGGAAGCGCCACCTGGTGGCTACTTTAATTATTTCACCTGTAATATACAACAACGAGTGATAAAAGTAAATATGAGGTCTTTATAGCTGAAAAAAAAATTTATATAATAGAAGGAGGAGTATTTCAATGGAATGGGGGTATAAATATTATAAATATTAAAAGAATTTGCCATGTGTCCCCATAGGGTTGGTGAAAGTCAGGTTTGACCTTTATTTGTGAAATCCTAACATTTTAAGTGATTTTCAGGATCCCAGAAACAAAAAAGAAATTTTGGAGTTGAAACCATGTCTCTAGCTCATTTAGAAATAGTAGTTTTAGAAAGGGTCCCCATGGTCATTCGCTATGTCATGAGTCCTCACCGAGTAATAAAAACGGGTATGTGTGTGTGTGTGTGTGCGTGCGTGCACTGTGGTATAGCATGTCATAACCATGGTATGTGAGCAGCAGTATTCTGAGGTAGCTGTAAGTAAACCAAAACCAGCTCATAACACACACAGTAAAAAGAACACATGCTAAGACACACACAGACACCGACAAAAAAACATACACTCAGACTCACACAGGCAGTAGGAGGGTGGGCTTCAGTGTGAATGACATGGCCCAGATTGGAGGGTGAGTCATTTCCGCTCAGTGGGAGAAATGGAGGGAATGTCCCTTTATGGAAAGAAAGGAAGCCACTCTTTTCAACAAACTCATCTCTAATTCCCTCTCTTTTTTTGTCTCTATATTTGTCTATCATTCTCGGTCTCTGCAGCTTTCCTCTTTCTTTCATGAACTTCTTTCAGTTTGATTTCAATTCTAGTATGGCATGCAATGGCAAGGCTTATTAACTGTAAATATGAGTGGATACACTGAGTGAGATGTGATTTGTTTTTAAAATCCATGAGGTTATATTATGTTTATTGTCTCCAACATGTCGTCAATATGTAGAACTGAAACAGCTGGACTAAGGTGAGGTGGTGGTGAAGATAACGGTCCCTCTGAGGCTGATATGTTCTTCACACCTTAGTCTCGCATTGCCAGACCTTCCTCCACCATGGCGCTGTGGAGGAAGGTCTGGCTATTCCACACAGCATTCCGGGAGAGAAAATGACAGAAAAACGTGCTCTGGTTTATTGGCATTTCTTCAAACCAATCACAACCGTCTTGGGCGCTGCAAGGCACCGGGAAAAGCAGCAGTGTCGCTGCACAATAGCCTCGGGAAGGAACTTGTTTTGGTGGAATGTGTACATTCGAAAGTTGTTTTAATCGTGCAACAGAAAACTCAGATTGGACAGATAGTCTAGCTAGCTGTCTGGATTTACCCTGCAGAGTTTTGAGGAACAGTTAACCAACACAAGGGAAGCCCAAGGCAACAGATATCTGGCCTAAATGAGTGAAATCGGGCGGAATTTCCGTCGGCAACGGAGCAATCCTGGAAGTGGAACGTCAATGATATAGACTAGACTAATTGCACCTTACAATTGCTTTGGTTTACATGTAGGGACCCTCATTATTCTACCGTCATATACAGTATTATAATTCTGTATATGAAGTCTCTTTTCCAAAATTCCAGGGGACCAGGGGACCACTATGCCTATATAAAAGCATCCAAACTCAGCATGTCATAGGACCTTTAAGTGTGATAGATTATTTTCTGGAGTCATTTCGACTTGCTCTACATTACATTATCAGTGTTAATAAACCACATAATTGACTTGGACGAGGACAGGGACTCGCTTTTTCGGGTGATGCTGATCAGCTATGTGGTGCCACCCAAGATGCACTAAACGAGTTAAACCTCCAGACTACAAAGAACCACCCTGACCAAGTCATTGTAAACACGCCCTGAGGCCTCAGTCACATCAAGTTAGCATTATCGAAGGAGACTCTCAATAACTTTCCCTGTTCAGTGTTACTCCAAGTTTCCCCTCCTTTGCAATAATCTCTGAAAAGGTCATAAACAAAGACACAAATATCAGAGGAATTTTTTACATTGGGAAAACTCTAATAAAACATCTGATTAAAAGAACACCAGAAAGATTGCTGAAACTTTCCGGTCTACTGTAATGCTGATATTCTTCTTATTGGATTCATTGTGATTCTGACTGTGAGCTGCTCAGGTTAACTCAACAGCTTATTGTTTTGGGGAGTTGATTATTACACTGCTGGGTTTCTGTTTGCTTGCTGAGACTGTGTGTGTAATCTAGTTATTGCTCAATGTGTTAATATTGAGTCATATTCTGCAAATGTACAACATTTCCTAAATGAGAGGTTGAAAATGATTACTGGCACAAAAGAAAATGAACATTTAGCATAATTTGTATAAGTGAAATATCAATCTTTAGGATTTTATGATGATGCCTTTTACAGCTGGTACTCCAAGCAAACAGAAACTTATTTCTCCAATTTTGTAGAAACTGAGTTATGCAGCACTATCTCCTTCAGACTGTTCATTAAGAGGATAAAATTGGTCACAGGCGAGCTATTGGTACTATGTTTTAATCAGCCTGGGTCTCTGGGTGAGGGATGACATTTACTTAGGTTAAACTCCCACATGACATGACTAGTGGTATATTTAATGGAGCCATGGTCCCTGGGCGAGAGAATACCCTTACCCTGATAGGGTCCCCACATGATATAAGTATGTCTTAATAAGCCTGACTCCTGGTGTAGAAGACTACATCATTATCCCAAGTTGGATGAACCTCAAGAATACAGATGCAGGTAACAGAGCATGTCTGCTCTCTAGAGTATTTCAGCTATAATTCTTTTTGTTCTGTTTATTTAATTTGTCTTATAAAGGTTGGAGTAGAACTCTAAAAATCACATTTAGAATCACAATTCAAAAGTATTGAATAGAATATAATGAGGAACAAAAAAAACAAAAACCTCTCGGTAAATGATTTCTACAAAGGTAAAACAATACTACATTCCCCAGATGCTCAAATTGTAATGCAAGCTATAATCTACAGTATATTGTTTACATTTTGGAAACACCTATTATTTTGGAGTGGGGAATTCAACATAGATCTCATCTCAAATCACTAGGGCTGTGCTCGATTGAAAAAATTCTTAGTCGACTAACACTCATTCAATTGTATCGACTAATCGATTAGTTGATTCAATCGACAGATCTGTAAATCTGAGTTTCTCCGCAAAGAGTCATGCAAAAGCACCGCTTTAATTCTTTTTACCAGAGATGTGCTCATACGTTTCTTGGAAATAAGTCATTCAGCATGAAAAAAGCATAAAACATGACTAATCGACTAAAGAAATCTAAGTTGACTAAGACCAAAACGACCGATTAGTCGACTAATCGACTAAGAGGGAGCAGCCCTACAAATCACAATATATTATTTGTTAAGAGGGAAAAAGTAATATTCTGTAATTTACATACGTCATATATGATTGTCTGTGTCATCATTAATTTGTTATGGACAAGGCTGTAAAAGATGGTGCATAAAATGCTTATAAAGTTGAGATAAGCCATATATAAGCTGCTCTTGCTTCCCCAGTCAATTGTTTTGATGATACTGAGCCCAAGCTGAACTGCTCAAAGTGGATTATGAAGTGTTAAAAAATAAGTCAATTGGGAAATAAACCAGATCTTCTCGATTTGCTGACATTTGGACACACTCCCTCACCGCCCAACACATTTTAATAATGGTAATTACTTCTGCTAGAAAGACATCACTAGAATCTGTAAGCCCAAGGCTACAACTAATAATGTGTCTTGTTAAAGGTTAACTACCATTTTTTTTTCAACCTGGTTTTCGCGCCGGCTCGTCATTGTGATCTCGCTCAATACTGGACCAATTTCAAAGATTTTTGGTCACATCAGTCTATTAGACACAAATGCATTGGTAAATAGTATGGCTGCACGAAATGAAGAAAATATCTAATTGTGATTATTTTGACTGATATTGCGATTGCGATATGATTCACGATATTGGAGAGAGTGATCATTTTTGTATCATTATTGTCATTTCAGAATTATTGATATATTTAGTGATTTTTGATAGTGATTTTTTTTTTTTTTTTTTTTGCGAGGATCTGTACCAAACAAAGATTTTATCTATTAGTCTGTAGGATAGGATTTGTAGGCCGGGACATCTCTGCAGCACCACAATACTTACGTTTGACACATATTTTTCCTTTATCAAATATTGAGCCCCCCTGCGATTTGGATATTGCACTAGTTCATATTGCGATTTTGATACAATTGCGATTAATTGTGCAGCCCTAGTAAATGGGGTCCAGGTTGAGAAAAACGGTAGTTACCCTTTAATGTCAGACATTAGGTTGGACAAAGGGAGCTTATCTTGGAAGATATTCTTTTCTTTTTGGCTTTTTTGAGAAAGGAATGTAAATATAGCATATATTGTGTGTGTGCAGAGTTAAATCAGTGTGTTGGTTCGTTAAATAGTGTTGAAAGACTAATCACAACATAAAACAGCAGGTTTGGACACTGCTTGCTTCCCATGTAACTCCTGTCCATTTACCTAACAAACATTGTGACCCTGCATCGTTTCCTTCCCAAAGCATATCAGGCCTATCTATCTCAGCCACTCTCCAAAATACAGATTTCCGAGATACACTCATTTCTCTCTCTCTCTCTCTCTCTGAGTTCATTCACCCACTCGTCACAAACCCATATTATCTATCATATTGCACCATCCAGCCTCAGTTCCCCTGGAGCTATTCCGTTCTGTTTGGTTTTGACCCCTTCTGTGTTCAGACAAGCCGCTACACGCTTTAATTTAATCAACCAGAAGCCCAGAGTCTGGAGAAAATAATAAAACCTAATCACTTTACTCTGCTTCTCGCTCCATCTCCATCACTGGTGGAGGAAGAGGAGGAGAGGAGAAATCTTAGTTGTCTTAGCTCCAAAGTCTATTTATTACCAGCCTCATGTAACTCCATACACACTTCAAAACTCAGGCTCTGGGCAAAAATAACTATAAGACAGAGTGTATTTATTACCAGCCTTGTGTAATACCGCACACACATTACAAGTCTCATTTGTTCCACTGCAGATATACAGTGCCGAAACTGCAGCACGATGTGAGCTTCTGGGAGTGGACAAATTATAGAAAGAAGTTGTGATATAAGTGCTTCCTTGATTTCTCTTTAATCACATTCCTGGAATCTTAAAGGGAAAGGCGTGAGGAAAACATGCAAGTGAGGAAAAAAGAGGAGACAATTATGACGAATGAGGTGCAGAAATTGACACTTTTCCAATATATATATATTCTTTTCACCTTCATGTCCTTGAGACCTGGGTGCTATATTAGGTGTTGATGGAAGTGAGTATAGCTGTTTTCACATATGATCTCCGGACAATGTCCCAGGAATCAGGTCCAGACATAGTCCGGCGTTTCCTTTTCACACATGTAGCACACAACAGGAGATTGTCTGTCTCAGACGCGTTCTCACTTACTGGAAATACTGTTTGGTTTAGGCGAGGGGCGGCACTGGGTAGAGCGTGCAGCAGACAGCACATTATGCAAATTACACCGCGGTCACCAAGCCGGATCTTAATTTGGTCATTAACAACAGACTCTCTTGCCGTACCTTGAATTTGTCTGATGATTTCGCCGTTGGCCCTTACCGACACATTAGTGCATGTGTGAAAGGTTCTTATAAGAAGTGAATGTCACAGCCTGGTTCTTGTTGGAAATGTGGCAAGGGAAAAGCCTCAGAATTGATGACAACACTGTGCACTTCAAACACTGGAAACTGCATCAGAGCAAAGAAAAACAGCCACACGTTGGCCATTCATTGGCCATTCACCCACTGAGGGATTTTCTTAACAATGCTTCAATACTGAATTATCATCTGATATCATCTGAGCTTAAATGAGCATTATGACCTTTACCAAATTCACATTACATAGTACTGGAGTTTCTGTTATTTTGTCTGCACTTACCGTGAATCGTTTTGGCGAATGAAATGAGTGTATCTTGGAAATCTGTATTTTGGAGAGTGGCTGAATGTAGTGAGATAGATAGGCCTGATATCACACTTCAATCATTTCAATCACTTTTTTATATTTTTCTATAAAAATTAGAATAATGTCAAATGATGTAAAAAGATTGCTGAGCAGAGCAAGTTCTTTAAAAATCATGATGGAAGGCTTGTGGGGGTGGCAGTAGCTCAGGAGTTAGTTTGGGAACCCGGAGGGTCGCCGGTTCAAGTCCCCGTACGGACCAAAGTACAGAGTGTGGACTGGTGGCGGGAGAGGTGCCGGTTCACTGCCGTTGAGCAAGGCACTGAACCACCAACTTCTCGGGGCGCTCATCCATGTGCCGCCCCCCCCCCGTCACTCTGACATCTCTCCATTAGTGCATGTATCGGTCCTGAACATGTGTGTATTTCAAGCCTGCGTGTAAAAAACTGTACCAAAAGAGTGAAAATGTGAATTTCCTCGCCACTGTCGCACACAAATGCTCGCTCGTGGGGAATTGTTGAGGTCTTTGTAAATTATAGAGTGTGGTCAAGACCAACTCTATCTGTAAAGTGTCCTGAGGTAACTCCTGTGATTGGACACTATAAATAAAATTGAATTTAAATTGAATTGAATTTTACCTTGCGGGATGAATAAAGACAAGTCTTTCTTTGCGGTGTCAGTAGTCTGACGATTGAGGAGTTGAACATTTTCCATCAAAAGCTGTTAATGCTGTTGGTGCCAACCTGGCGTGAGGCCATACAGCTGCAGTCGCGTCACAGCCGTTTGCTGTGTTCTAACGCTGACGGCGAGTTGCAGTCACCTTTAATGGCTTTCTAATCTGAGCCTCACCAATACATAGTTCCTATCAATCCCACTATCGATCCCTCTATTGACTGAAGTAATGAATGCTGGCTGCCTTCCATACACTTAATTGATGTATTTCAACAAGGCTGCTAAGGTCATCGCTTCAAATGACCTTTGACTCCCATCTTCTGGAGCCTAGTTGTCATGGAAATAGCTGTCGGGGGTAACAAGGGACAAATAAATGGCTCTAATCTGCAGTTTGCAGCTGCAGAGATTGGAGATCCACCAATAATAACGGGTGTAAAAGTCCAACTGTAGATAGAGAGCACAGATACGTTGTGTTTGGATTGGGATCAGTAAAACGTTGCATAAAAGATGACAGTTTGTTCCAGTCATTTTTTTACGACTTGAATTATAAAAAACACTGCAGGTGCACCATGTTTTGATAGCGGACATGCTTCCTTAAAATCCGTAAGGAACAATTAACAGTTAACTTGGCTGTTATATTTCAAATGTAGATAAAAGGCCCATTAAGATGTGTCTGCATAATAAAATCATTTATGGTCACATTTACACCTGGCTTTAAAAGCTCCCATGTAGCTAAAGGATGTATGAGTTATTTTACATTATAAGCCTCTGATAATGTTCACTCTCTGCATCCTGTCAGGATTCAGCAATGCTCTCTATGTTGTGGATGTTTGCATTGTGCATACAAAAAGATACGTTATCCCTTTACACATCTAACAATATACTGTAGGTCACCCCAGACTTTGTTTACAACAGGGTTGTAAAAACCAAACATAAATCAAAGCTGCATCTGGATTTAGTCCAGAAAGAAAACGTGTGAAGACTGGAACTTGATTAAAACCCCTACTGGAGCGTTATGAGAAAAGAATCCATAAGCATTCAAAATATATGTATATATATATATATATATATATGTACACTGGGGCATGTGTATGTACAATGTTTTTAGAAATGGAAAGAAATGCACATAAGCAGACATACAGACAGACAGACAAAGAAAGATGTATAATAATATATATTTTTTTTCTGTTAGTCTGTCCAAAATATGGCATCACAGAGTTTAAATTCTGGTTTAACATCAACAACATGAATGTGATACACAACAACATACAAAAATGTATCAAAATGTATCCCCCCCATCTCAAAGTGATCAATGCTACTTCACCAATAGACCATTATATACCTCAAATAGAAGTATTTTAAACTAAGTAAGGCTGTAATGTGAACAGTCTATAGTGCCGTAGCACAATAAAATCAGAGCAGCAGTTGTTGGTTGTATTTAGCTGCTACAGAGCTCCGGGACGCCGGCTACTAGCGGCAGTTGTTTAGACCCCAATATTTGACTGCGAGCCGGGTACAGGCACAGCCAGATGACCTTTCACGGGCCATGGTAGTGGAGTTCAGCCAGAAAAAGTTAGCGTCATGCGGCGATGACAGTTAAGTTTAGGCACCAAAACGACTAGTTAAGTTCAGGAAAAAGACTGTGGTTTGGATTAAGACATTCCCGAGGAACGAGCAAGCGTTTCCCGGGTTAAAGTATTTTGTTTTCAATGCGAAGTGATCTCTGCTCTCCGGCTTGAAAGCGCTGTATTTACCTTTGAATATTGAAGAGCATATGTTAAGTGTTTGGCATGCCTTGCCGAGTGGCACTATAGCCATGGTATTGCAAGGGGCATTTCATGATCAAAAAACACCCCCTCTGCTTTTTTCACAAATCGCACCCTGATTATACATGTGACACCTTGCCCCAAATTTATACCTTATGGCATGTGAGTCAACGAAGAGATGATTAAGCGAGAGTGTGGCCCAGTATTTTAGGCAGGTTTCTCCCTTCTGGCTCTGTCAAGCAACAAATAAGCCCTTTTTGGCATTTTTGTTGTCAAGAGATAAGCGTAAAGAACATCAAGAGACCAAACAAAAGAAATGAAGATGTAGTCTTAGATCTGAATGTGTCTGAAGTTAAAGGGCTACAGGCAGGCAGACAGATGAACGCTAAAGAGGCTGACTTCTGTTCCTTTGATAATTGGGGCCACATCTGGCGTAAAATGGAGCCTCGGTAAAAACCATTATGAGTCTCCAGGCTTCCGCCGAGTGCAGGTGTCACTACCTCTGGTGGGGTTTAAATAAAAATAACTTATGGCCATATGAGTATGACACACACCAACATGCACAGCACATGCACGCCCAGGCTGGAGCCTCCCTTCACAGCCGCTCACACATTTCACAGTGACACAGACACACACTGCCTAACAAAACAATAACAAACTAAGCAGTGTTAATACCCCCAGATTAAGATAGCGTGCCAGAAAGACGACACTGACCTAAAAATAATTCAAAAATAAAAAAAGATAGGCTGCAGCTGCTGCTACACACGACTCAGATTCAACACCAACAGTGTGACCTTTATGCAAATGTAGAGAAATTCACACAACAAAAACAATTATCCACCGGGATATGATAAAGTAGGTAATTTCATGCCCTGCTGCTTAAGTTGTGGCATTCCTGTCAGCTTGCTGTGACAATCACTGTCATATGTCTCTCTCTTTTTTTCCACAGCCTCAGAATGGTGACCGACAGTGAGGGACATACAGTAAGTATTTAAATAAGTTGGAAAATAAGTAAAACAGCCATCTCTAGGACCAAGACCAAATGAGAACTAAATTAATTATGCATTACAATATTTTTGTCACTACAATTTGGTTAAACTGATCTTATGTACAGTATTGTTGCAGAGGGATTTTGCTCAAGGAAATGGGCTTTTTCTTTGGTTAATCTTATGTTAATATGTTATATATGTTGGTTTCATCCTGGCCCTGGTAAGCCCTGCTTAAGTAAGTCTGGATAAAATGAGGAAGGACTATAGTACCGCCAATGCACAGCCAGAATACACAACAAACGACTTAGCCTACTGCGCAAAGACAGATAATAAACATAAGAACTTAAGGAAATAATAGGATCAAGTGTTAGTGAATTTACAGCTTGCATCACGCTGCTCCTGACTGGAATCTAGGATATGTAACTTGGAGATAATTAATATAGCACCACAGTGTACTAAAAGAAAACACAAACAAACAAATGCATTAACATATCAGTTTATCAACTATTACTTATATAATCACAGCAACATTAGAGTTTTTTTGTCAAATGATGGGTTCATCCTTTGAAAAGTGAGAGGATATTTACAATACAAAAAAGATGTTTAATGGCTATTGAAAATGAAATTTGCAAAAGATTGCACTTGCAGATAATTTCCGTAAGCAGAGATCAGAGACAATATAAAGTCTGCAACAAAACCAAACCATGTGTCAAAGCCCCATCCAGATGGCAAAGCCACCTCACAGGCAGTTTGTGAAATCCAGATGTAGACTAAATAAATGGTAATGAAATAAGACAATCAGACTGATAGCAGCATATTATCAGTCAGACAACACGATGATGTGGATGCACAACAATGTAAATTGAAAAAGCACAACTATTTCTTGTGGCTAAAATATGCATTTAGACTATAATGTACTTTATTTGCATATGGAAAAGCACTGTCTGCACATACTCAGTAAAACATGAACTGTGTTGTGGTGCTCATTAATACACTTTGTTTATCATTGGAAATTCCCTTTAGCAATAATATATTGTGTAATGTAGAGTTAAAAAAAAAAAAAAACTATTATGATGATGATGTCATTACTATTACTATATACTATTGAAACTGGTGGCCAAAAAAAGATACCGTCAGTTATCTTTTGCCTTCTCTGTCCGTCTTCCACTACTTGATCTTTTCTTACTTTTGGGAAGGTTTATTATTATCTCCCCTTGATGCTTCAAGTAATGTGTGTGGACTTCATTCCTGCTTTAGCCTCCTTTTTGACAAATAGGGAAGAAAATGTGTGAATATAATTCTGTTTTTGTCAGTCTTTTGAGTTTATTTTTAATGCCAGCACAATTTTCGAGGACAGTTTTGCCCTGAATCCTTTACAGTACTGGCACCAGGCGTTGATTTTTCCATGTTCTTCCTCTCCACTGTATTTCCCATGGCTGTGCGTCAGCTGGTAGCTGCATGTGGAGCAGTTGATAAAGGTTTCCCCAGAGGTACCAATATCTTTTTGTTTTTACACAACACAACTGTTAAAAATCTAATTTTAACCAGAAGGGCCACGTATGTTTTAACTGTCAATAGATCATTTTACATATCTGACAAAAATGCTAATTAGATGTTTGTATTCACATCATTTCCCGTGAAAAAATAAGTGGCTTATAAGAATGGGTCTGTTTTCTCCAACGGCTCGTTTTTTTCCTTCCAATCTTCTCCTCTCATCTTAAAATAAAAGATGACAGTGATTTTCTATGTATTGATTTTGCATCTTCCATAACATGAGATAAGTCGTGATAAAAAGACAAAATATACAAGGAATGTGGTAAACATAATGACTTGATAAAAGGGAAAAGAAAACAGCCCATTTTCCCACACTCAGTGACATTTGGGTACAATACTAATGGCTAGAGTTTTGTTTGTTGATTATAAGCAGATACTTAAATAGTTTTTCCCTTGGAACTAACTCGCTCTGACAAATGCCTACTGTCTGATTGTTTCACCTAGATGGAACATGGCGAAGGAGAGAGAAAGAGGAAAGAGACTGAAAACTTAGAGCAGAGAGACAAAGACAAGACGGACAGAGAGAGAGAATGCAAACACGATACTCTGCCTACTATACTGAAAATAGAGCGAGTAAAAGAGTGAGATAAAAGAGAACAAGACGGAGGAGTTGAGAAACGTATTTGGCTGTTTAGATAATGAAAGTGCTATTAAATATTAAAAAAGACATGGGTGCTACTTATTGGATTCAATGTGATGTTAATCATTCAGAAATTAAAACATATTCTACTTTCACACTACCTGTAAGTGACTCCTGTTGAGAGGATCTACTGAACAAAATGTAAAATGTATTTCATGTAGCCTGAAGTTCAGACCACAGGAGACTAGAATTCCACCATTTAGTCTGACTTTATTTTTACTATTATTTTCTGTCACTAGGTACATCCAGCTCCAACCAGTTATATGAGGCTACGTTAGCTACCATGCAGTTAGAAAACGCAAGTTTAGAGATAATTGAGGAAATGACTCAAGCTGCTCAACCTAGCTAGCATGTTATCATCACAGCTAATAGGGTAAAGCTGTCTGGCTAAAGTTTGCTACCTAACAAGCTAAGTTAGCTATCTTATTAGCTGGTGTTACAGTCTTGTTCCAACTCTGCACTCTGATATGGCTATTCTTCTGTCTCTAGTGTTGTTTTTCTTCTCAAGAAACAGGCATTTAACCAAATATGTGTATTATTTATTATTTATTTAGCCGGTTTGGGACAGGGACATGCTTGTAACTGTAGCTAACATGCTAGCTAACGTGACTACCAAGTAGATTACAAGTTATTGTTGCCAGACTGTTATCATTAGCCTGTCATTCCTCATACACTTCCCATATAAAAGACTTGAGATTTCAAATATGTTTTTAATGTAGTCCAGAGGGTTGAAGAGGTTTATCATCAACAATATCTTATACTCTCCCAGCCTGTGGCACTTCCACAGGCTGCAGCACCAAACCTTTTTCTGAGTAAGTTTAACCGTTCACCAAATACTATTAATGGATAGTCAAATCTGAACTTTGGTAGCACCGTCTGCATGTACACTTACAGCAGCAAGCATATGCTATATGAGTTAGAACTTGTATATGTTTGTTGTATATGTACTTGCCATTTCCAATGCATGCCCAGCTGCATGCTGATGTGTGCGTGCGCGCAGATACTGCAGAGTGATTTTGCTGCAGTACTTCGATATCCATCCCCCCATTTCTCCCTCTCCTCCTCACTCCTTCACCATGCAAGACACCTGGCTGCTGGGCTGCTGGTTCTATTTTACACACACACACGCACACATATACACACACACACACACACAGTGAATATGTCCATTTTACGCATCAGGGGTCCCCTCCTGTATGTTTGACTGCTGTTTGCTGAAGTGGACTGATTGAAAATAACATTTGTTTTACCTTTCTATGCCTGGTGTTGCATCGTGGTGGACACATACAAATACTCACACACGCATGCGCACGCCGCACACACACACACACACACACAAACACACACACACACACACACACACACAAACTGTAGGTTGAATTGAGCGTTTCCAGGTCAGGAGTTAAAAATGCTGCTCATCGGTCTCATTTACACATACTATTGCTATTGTGATGCCAGGACTATAAGACCAAGGCAGCTAGCTTCTAGAGAGTCATTCATATTTTCATAGAGTTGAATTATGCTGGTATCTACACTGTAGTTTACGTATGTTGCTACCAGGTTGTGGGAAATCGGCAAAATTGCTTTATGGCACAGAAAAAGAGAAAAAGAGATTGCCCTTCTTCCTCATTTCTGGAGAAAAGATTTTTGTTTTTATATTTCCATCTTTCTCTAACACATCCAAAGACTAGATAAACTGAGATAGAGCAAGGGAAGGGGAGAGGGATTAGTAGCAACATCTTGTTTTGGCAACAGAAAGGTTTATGGGAAATATGGTTTTAATTTTAAGAATCACTGCTACTGCCGTAAAATAGAGCCTACCAGTTGATCTCAACACTAATTTGATGATGACATAGGCTTTAAAATGAAGGAATTTAGCATCCTAGTTCCAGGCTTACTAAAAATACTAGTTAGTGTTCTTGTCATGTAGAAGCCCACTAGAAAAAAAAAAAGGTCCAAATCCATAGGGTAAGTAACCGAGATCAAGAGTGTAAACAGTCTGAGCTCACAATCAATAGCTCAAAAGGTGACATATTGGAGATTCAGGAGTTCTTTTTTACCCATTTTTCTCTCACACAGGCTTTCTCCTGTCCCTTGTTCACTTTTACCAGTCTCACCAGCCGTCTCTCTGTCCCTCAAGGGCTGACTTCTGCTCAATTTGCCCTGACCTTCCTGCCTGTAAACAGCCAGACGGCAAGGTGGCTGACTGGCTGTCCGACTGATTCTAAATGGAACAGAGTGACGCTGGTAGAGATTGAGGGAGACGCGTAGGGACTGATCAGAGGAAGGACGACGACCACACAGAGACACACAAACAAGACAATAAAAAACTCAGGATTGCAGGAGTCACACACACACACACACACACACACACACACACACACACACACACACACACACACACACACACACACACACACACACACAGGTTTTAGCCAAGATATTTGTTATTATTTGTCATAAAAGCAAAAAGAAGGCAGAGTGTTCTCTGTGAAATAAGCATGTGACCCATTTCAACTCCACCCTCAAAGAATCGGAATCGAAAGAAAGAATCGGAATTTGAATTAGAATTGTTAAAATCAAAACAATGCCCAACCCTAATGCTGTATTGAAGAAGACTTGAAACTAGCGATTGAGACCATAAACTCATTGGGATAATCTTTACTGAGGTAATAAATCAAGTGAGAAAACGGAAGGTCATTTTCTCATAGACTTATATACAATCAGACTTCTTTTTGGAGCCTTATGAATCGCCCCATGCTGGCCGCTTCACTTTTCAGGCCTGGAGCTTTTTTGAGTTCGTAAATTATTACGCCCCTGAATTACAAGCGTGTGTCACATTCACCCCTCCATGTCTTTATTTTGCCAAAGAGGGATGTTAAGTTAATTCTTGATATGTTTTATTTTGCTGTCATATTGGTTTAGTTACATTTGCATTTTGTGGAATATTTATTACATACCCACATCAGTAATGCAGTTACTCTGTGCTTTTAGTGTACACTTGTAATGTTACTTTGCTAGTGTATTTCAGTCCATGCCAGTTTTGCCCCATAATGCCAACCCCCTATATCCGGTGAAGGTATGTTAGTTTTGCTGAAAACCTTTGACTCATGAAGTTGTTTTCATTGGCCCAAAAGATGTGTGATTCACCACTCTTTGATAATCAGCCTGTCAGTGTTTGTTTTTGGACTCAAAACCTCAGCTTTGATGGTCTGCTGAAAACATTTTTCAACAGACAATCAGAAAGTTGGCTATTGAAGATTGGATGATGCAATTACAGGGATAGTTTGTTCATTCACAGTGGTGCGCTACAAATGTTGATATGAATTATGAAGACAAAGATGGGGAGAAAAAAACACAGAATTGGATATTACATTTAACCCAACAATGAGAGTGAGGGTGAGGGAGATTAAAACCGACCGAAAAACAGACTCTGGAGACAGGCATTATGCCAAATGAAGTGTAGAATTTAAGTATGCATCGTTGGAGAAGAGGTCTAGATAACAAACAAAGACAGACACTTGCAAACCAATAATTGTTTCATGTAGCAACAATTAACAGTTCTTCACTGCTGAAAAGCAACAATATCTAAACCCAAATCCTCTTTGGGTCTACATTGGTCTCTAAGAAAGGAGATACAGTATGTATGTATTACTCAAAATGGTCTCTATGCATCCATCCATTCCTACAGCTGGTTACTTTTGTTCAGGTTCACAATGTCACAAAAATCAATCCTAGCATGCACTGGCCAAAAAGCAGTAAACCTCTCGTTACAGCTCACCCCTCTGCAACACAGACAAATGCATTCATAACTTTGGGCAATTTAGGGAGAACATGCAAACTCCACACAGAAACATCACTGACGTGAGGGGACAACAACATTTTTCATTTTTTCATTGAATTGTGATATAATTTATGTTATTTTGATAAATCATTAAGCAGAAACGAAAAAAGGGAGCACTGAGCAAGCCTATGTTACAGGAAGGTTGTATTTCTACATCAATAAGATTGATACAGAGACAGAGAAAAAGAAATCTACATTAATTCCCTTCTTCATGCTAGATTAGATGCCATATTTCCATGCAGAGAGAAGAAGGATAAATAGGGAGACAAATGAGAAGCACTGAGACTGTGGTTCTGCTAAATTAGATGCTGGATTTCTGGATGTCAGTTACCTTCCGCTTTCTTTGTGTTGGAATTCTAAACTCCGGTGGATTTCTGAGGACTATGGTTAACTGGTCCTCAGATCTCTGCAGGGTAAATCCAGACAGCTAGCTAGACTATCTGTCCAATCTGAGTGTTCTGTTTCAAGACAAAAACAACTTTTGAACGTACACGTGTTCCACCAAAACAAGTTCCTTCCCGAGGCGATTTTGCAGCGGTGTCGGTGCTCCGTACAGCGCATAGCGCCACCCATGACAATTGTGATTGGTTTAAAGACACATGCCAAAAAACCAGAGCACATTTTTTTCCATCCCGGAATGTTGTGTGGACTAGCCAGACCCTCCTCCGCAATGCTATGGAGGAAGGTCTGGCAAAGTGAGATACAGACACAGATATACACAGAAAACACACACTCGCTTTCACATAGACACAGACAGACAGACAAAATAAGAATTAAAACACATACACACATTGTCTTATCACATAAACAGTTATGAACCACACGCACACAATGTATCGCACACACACATCTCGCTCACACACACACACACACACACACATTCACATGAAGTTATATTTCACACATGTATAAACACAGTTGAATTTGCACATGTGCAAACACACAAAAACACACTCATTAAACTCACACAAGCACGCAACACCAGTGCACTTAGACACATTGTAAATGTAGAAATGGCCCCCACACACCCTGTTAACATCTGCACACACACACACACACACACACACACACACACACACACACACATGGCACTTTGACACTATAAATGCAGGTCTCATGCACATACACATAGGGGAAGGTTGTGGTGTCCACGTGGCTGTGGGGTTTTAGGCTCAGCTGGATCAGCCTGAGGTGAAGGAAATGGAAGACTTTCTTTCTCCTGAGTCTCTTTTTTCCCACTGTTTTTTTTTTCTCTTTCACCTTCCTTTAACATTTTTTTCTCTTTCCTATTCTCTTCACCCTCCATCCTTTCTCAACTTATTTCTCTTTTGCATTTCTCTCAATTCAAAGGCGCTTCATTATCTTGGAATATTGATGTACCGATTGCCATAGTAAAAAAAAAAAACATGAAAATGTGCAGATT
Organism: Perca flavescens; assembly: GCF_004354835.1. Classification (NCBI taxonomy): domain Eukaryota; kingdom Metazoa; phylum Chordata; class Actinopteri; order Perciformes; family Percidae; genus Perca; species Perca flavescens. Next base: position 28,083,252 of record NC_041347.1, read on the forward strand.
ACAATCAGGTCAATACTTTAAAAGTTATTCATCTCTAAGTACGTCTATTCATCTCTAAGTATGTCTACCAAATGTCAAAGTGTATGACCTCTTTTACCCCCTCCCTCACAATGCTGTCAGTCCACTTCTTTGCTCACAGCCACTTATTTTACTTTCCCTCTTACAGCCCCCTCCACTCCCGCCTCCCCTGGACATTTTAAGCTATTATATAGCCTGGTTTGGCAGCCTGGTGTGTGTTCATGTGGTGCCGCTCTGTAAAAGACCAAGATTGAAGCTTTGTGGAAAATCCTCGGCTTCCTTCTTAAATACACCCGGCATCACTGTCCAAGGTCCTCAGGGGGGAAGAAAGGGGGAGAAACATATAGGGGAAGAGGTGGGGAGTGAGGGAGTTAAGGAAAGATTGAAGTTCTGAGGAAGAAGGGTCTTAGAAAAGGCAGGATGAGAACGATTGTGGCTTGGAGGAATAATCTTGGTCTCTGAAATTATACTTACTGTTGGTCTGAGGAAGAGGAAGAGCAACGGACAAGAAATGCGCAAAAAGAAGAAAAAAAAGAGCACAAATGATAGAAAATGAATGGCCCTAAATCCCAATCTGAGGAGGAGGGAAATGTATCAAAGGAGAAAAGCATCATCAAATTGCACTTTTTCTGACCAAATCGAACCTCCATGGCCCTAAAGGAAGAAAAAAAACAGGGCAACAAGGTCTGTTCAGTTTAGTCACTGACTCTCTAATGCAAGTTTTCTCATTCAAGCAAACTGTCTTGACTAATTGTAGCCTGTTATTTCATTTTTGATACTTAAGACTTTTGCGTTATATTTGTCTGCTTTTGGCCGTACAAAACAATCTGATGCCATTCATCCAGAGGAGCTTGACACATCGGCCTCACATCCACACGTCATAATCACCCCAATTATCATGAAGTGAAGTGAGCTGACAGCAAGACAGAGACAGATGGGCTGACACCGGACCCTGAGCTGGAGAAAGAAACTCAGTAAGAGAGGTAATAGGCTCCATATGTGCCTGAGTGCCACATTTAGACCCCCATATCTGTCCTTTCCACCTCTTCCTGTGATTTCTGTGACAGCATTCCACCAAGGACACACACACATACACATGCACACAGACACACAGATGCATTAAAAGCTGTGTGGGATCGACCAACCAGTGTATGATGTATGGTGTTTGTGCACTTAAGAACGTACACAATGCGCCCCATTTGCAGCTGGCTACCAAACATAATCCCTGTCTTTCATTTCTTGAATAAAGCCACAGCAAGTGTTGACTTCCTCCTGCTTTGTGTTCCATTTTCCGTCTTGATAAAGTTGCCATGGGGAGCCAAGTTTATACCAGCTAATTATGTCTCATTTGTTTTTTTTTGCTTTTGGGTTAAAGTTGTGGTCATTTGTGCTTGGTGAAAACTAAAACCTGTATAACTCTCGTTCTTCAGTGGCACACTGATCAGTGTTGGCATTGTAAAGCCAAGCAATAGATTTACACTGCTGTAATGAGAGGCATTATACAAGCAGCAAACATGTCCTCTATTATCATGGAGCGAAGGTCTTCATGGACTATAGTCAGTTCTTCCAGTGATTGTTGAGATAGAGTGATTGTTGCTGGCAAAAATCCTTGATTATGTGGCACTTTTTCTTAAAAAATGCAATGGATTATGCAATTTTATGCGATGAAATTGCGGGAACATGCAAAAATTGCGGTTTGATGAAAAAGAGAAAAAAAAGTGATTCCAACATCCTGCTTTTCGATGATGTTCACGTCGCGTAATTGTGTCACTTCATAACGTTCCCATGGCAACAGGGGACAATGGCTGCTCTTGTGTGAAGTAAGCGCAACATATTTTCAACTTTCTGCTAAGATATATGTGAATTTTTTGCAACGAAAATGCGGGCATTATGAAATCATGCAAGCCCCGCATATTTTGCGCGGAAATCGGCAATTTTTGTGGCAAAAGTGCGGCGTATTTGAAAAAATGCGGCCCCCGCATCAATATGTGGACTTTGGCTGATTATGCATTGAATTATGCGATCGCATAATCGCGTTTTTCTGGAGGGACTGTATAGTGTTTGTTAAAAGAAGGAGATCAATTTAATTTGGCTTGATATTGGTATGCATCCTGTTGTATTTCCTCCTGAGGTATACGAGTGTTTCCTGTTTCGCAGTATTCAAATAAGCACAGTTAATTCCCAGAATAAGAAAAGAAAATTAATATTTGAAAAAGCAGTGACTTGTTACTGTTGGATTTGTGGTGATTTGATGTATTTAAGTAGTAACTACAGTGTATAGCACATACAATAAGTGAAGACTACAGTCCACTGATTCCATATGTGCTTTTATGAAGGTATTGACGTTTTCTTTAACTCTTGGCTTTAAGGATTTCCCCTTGAGGACAATGAAGCGGAATTGAAATGAATTGATTTCTTCACCGTGCTCACTGTGGTATGCTGACTCATCGAGAAGACTCGTATGGAAAACGTTAGCTCGCACCCAGAGTACTAACCCAGGGGTCTTGCGACATAGCATAGCCAATGAGTTCTGACATAAACTTGTAGAGAGTAATTCGAAGGCCAGTTTTAATCTTCCCATGACCCACTTTTGGTCTCAAACCAGACTTTGACAAAACACCGCCTACATTTTTTTTAAGGTTCATGACCTGAAATAAGATGCAAGTCTGTTTCTGTTGGGTCACAACATGGCCAGGGAATGTTTTCGTTAGACTGGCTCCCACAGTGGGAGACCAAGCTTTACATACACACCCTGCATTTCAGCGTTTCTGGAAATAAGGATCAGGACCCTGAAATGGGTCATCAACCTTTCATGGGTCAATTAAACTGGGTCCTGTTGGTGAGAGGCTAATTGTACTCAGTTTTGCATACATGGCTGAAAAATTAAAAGAACCAGTGAAGTAGGCAAATTCACCCCATGACACTACCAGTTAGTCTGCCATTTGACTGTCCTTGGGGAGGCATGGAAAGAGAAACCGAGTGAGGTAGCGGAAAGCAGAGGGAGGGAAGTGCAGACAGATTGTGTGTTGCTGTCATTATGTGTAAAGCAAATTAGTCCCCATGGAATATAAAACATGTCAAAATCACTAACTCAGATCCCACACAGTCCCCAGTTACTCCATAAATGTCTTCACGGCATCAAGATACTTCCCAGGTACCGGAGCCTTCACAAATCCCAGAACATTCACTCTTTCACTCGTGAGAAAGTATCACCTTATGTCGAGAGCCAATTAACTCAACTTGGTGTTTGTAGTTATATAAAAAGAAAAGAAAATGTGAATATGATTTGAGTTAAAACATTTAGCAATTCTTTTAAGAAAGCTGGGGATTTCTTTCATCTTCTAATAAAAAAAAGGAATATTCTCAGATGTCAATCAGAAAGATTGTATTTCCTTTCAGAAAGGGCAAAAGGCAATTTTATTATGAAAGCTACATCATACATTTTACACCCATTACATTTAACAGACGAATGCACAAAATCAGTAACTGTGATACGCCAATCCAACAGATGTTATTAATAGAATTCACTCGAGTAAAGTGTTACGTGTAGTAAAGGAGTTCAGGGGAAGATGTGAAATTCAACCCTTCCTATTAGCATTCTACTAACGTAGTAAAGCACCTGGATATAATATACAGTGGCCATTATTGTCAATTGTAAAGTAATTCATCAGTTATGTGCAGTCGTATAGCCACATCATACTCTACACCTCTCGCCTAACCTGTTACTCATTTACTCTATTCTCCAAAGATATATTTTTTGCTAGGGAATTAGGGTTTACTCTCTTTTCTTTTGTTTTTTTTTGTACCGGGAGTTTGTTTGTGTTTGAATTTGTAGTCATTTGGAAGGCATTCCAGTTTTTTTTCTACTTCAATGACAAATTTGTCTCTGCTGTGTAACATCAACAAGGCTTTGACTGGTGTTTAGCCAGATAGACACAGACAGTGAATGTGTACCAGGACTGTTATTTCTAGCAGGAGTCAAGACAGGGCGACAAAAGAACTGTGTGTTTGTGTTGTGTCTGACTGACAGAGCTGCAGCCGGTGAGTCTTTGGGTGAACTTGTACAAGACTCCCGAAGCATGGGAACACTCAGAAATCATTACTTTGTCACTTCACGTTTAACTCCAGACTAAAAGAGCTTACAAGGTTGTGTTTGCGTGTGAGAGAAAGAAGGGGGGAGTGAGATCTTATGAGCTTTTATCAAGCAAACGTGTGATTTGCAAGGCAGCAACTCAAACAGTATCTCTCTTGAAATTTAGCTTTAACCCCATAAAGGGCCTTTTTCTGCCCGAAAGAGACACAGGAGAGAACACTGTCAATGTGTTAGCCCTTGCTGAAACACAAAGCAATGCTATTTGTGTTTGAGGCTTGATGAGTGCAAGCTGTGTGACATTGAAAGCCAAATACTAAAAGAAATAGTTCCTTTTTTTTGTTTTATTAGTGCAGGCCATTGAGCTTTATCATGAGTACAACAGTCCTTCTATCGCTTATCAGTTGGCCATCACAACATGAAAGCTAAGCAGCAAAAGAAAGCCTCGTTTGTTGGAGGCTGGAATTGCATTTATAGAAACAAAGCCAAAAAAGGGGAGGCCCTACACTCTGTTTTGGATTGGGGAGGTTTGGTGTACAAATGTAAACCATTTCAGCATCAAAGATATCAAAGAAAGACAAACCTATTTGAAGAGCAGTCAGCACGTTCAGCGAGGAGGCAACACAGCTGCGAACCGAGCAGGACTACAGCGGCGCTGCAGGCCCCCCCGCTGCGAGGCAGACGTGGGAATGCATGTCCTATCAGCTCGGCTCAGCAACAGTGGCTTCAAAAAAACAACCATTTGTTTTGTGTCTGTGGGGTTAGTATCTCAAAGCCCTACAGCTTGTCCGTTTAAAGCTCAATGCTGCAAAGCTAAAGAGAAATTGGACAGATAGTGAAATCTCAATGTTGCTGATGTTTTTTTTTTTTTTTTTTTTAAGCATAAAAGCAAAATGGCACGTTAACTAGCTGGCGTCGCATGTGTGCCAGAGAGCTATAGAGAGAAAAGGCAGTGCCGGCCTAATCAGATTTGGGCATTTTTCATTAACTTGGCTATCTGAGGTAGTGTGAGCACTTTAAGCATGAAAGCCTAACAACCAAAGAGAATATGTTGTAGGGGGAGGTTTCAGTCAAAAGGATTAATTAACACTAAATGGCTGTTTCAAGATAAGAGGACTCTTTCTAACCAAGGCCAAATGAGTCTGTTTGATCCAACATCTCACCCTCTCTCACTCTTTTTATGTGTGAGGGATGTGTGTGTGTGTGTGTGTTGGTGTGCATGAGAAAGGGAGAGCACAAAAGAGTAGATGTGTTAGAAGAGGTCTGAAAATATATAAAAGATAGAAGTGTGGCGCTTTCTCATGGCTGTCCAAAAAAGCAACATTTCCAATAAGTCATCCAGCATGTGCCAGCCCTCCGAGCCACGGTCGGCACCCCAGAGGATGCTGCGACTGCTGTTCCTCCAACACTGTGTTCAGGAATGGCAACACTCACAGTTTTAAAGTGAAAGAGAGAGAAATTCAAGAGGTGGCCACTGGAACGCCACAAAACTGGCAGAGAGAGAGAGAGAGAGAGAGTGAGAAATGCAGAGACAGAGGGTGGCACTGCAGAACAATGGAAATTGTATGTAAACTGTTAGTACTCCCGCTGCTGTAACACCAGTGACAAGCCTATGGACATCAATCATTCATATCTCTACGTGAGAAAGTAGTTTATGACCCAAGGGTACACTGAACAGGTGCCTGTGTCTAAAAATCTGTTTAACCAGTACCTCTGAGTCATGTAGTACAGGAGTGTCAAACTCAACTTCACTAAGGGCTACACTGGAAAAAGAGAATCCCATCAAGGGCCAGACATATATACTTTATTGTCATGCTCGAAAAACGTCCAATATTTTTGACTGTAGGCCCTATGTCTCATATAGTCACGTTCACAGTTTGGTCCCCAATTTTAGCAAAAAAGTTCCTCAGCCATCATAGAAAAAACAAAAAAAGGGGACACAATTGTCGGATAAAGCGCCAAAAACTAGGTGGGCCAATATTGTTATGAGGGCCAGATCAAAATCTGCGAGTGGCCGGATTTGGCCCGCGGGCCTTGAGTTTGACACACGTGATGTACTAGGTCAGTTACTGATGTATATCTGTCGGGATCTACAAAAAAAGAAATAATCAGGAACTACAAATGTTTCTCCGAATTTTTTTGGATGATGGAGATATAGTCATTATGCAGACAAACAAAACATAACATAACATACCCTAACGTTAATCAAGTGTGTTCAGTTGCCTACACATAACAATGAAAATGTTAGCAGATGTTCTAGGAAAAAACAGTGAAATATGTTTCCAGCCATTTTGCAGATACAATTGCAATTTTACAAAATGGAATCTCTGCAAAGCTTGAGGTTTCTTTCAAAACACATTTAGTGCTTCAGATTAGCACAATATAAACATACTCTTTGGATATGTTTTCAGCATATAATCCAATGTTTTGCTCAAAACAGCTGTTGTGGAATTTAGAAAATGTATGCAAGTTTTCTAGTAGCAGACAATGATTACAACATTTGAGTGGCTGTACAATAGGAGCAGTAGCTGTTGGGATGTCAACCTGAGAACTGTGCAGTACAAAGTGTTACGCTGTGGAGTGGATCCAGTTCAAACCCTGTGAGGGGGCAGACCTCTGGGCTTTACAAAAGCCCTCATGATGAAGCAGGAGTGTGTGGGAGCTGACTCAGAGAGGCTGGTATTGGAAAGATTAAGCTAATGTATCTATATATGCAGGTGTGCAGAGCAAAGCTGCATCTTCTGAGTATTGTAAATGCACCCACTGCTTGGCCTGATTAACATTTAAAGAAGATGTGGTATACCTACCTCCCATACTAATTACTGTGATAAAATATTAAAATATTGGATGAGAGGGACAGAGCATTAGTTATTACAGTTCTACGGATCCAAGAACGATTTGCTGAGCTTGCATTCTTCTATTAGGATCACCTTACTTCACATTCATTAAATTGCACACAGGCATATTTGTGAGCTGCCCAGCCTCGTCCCTCATCTGCTGTCCAGTTGAGCAGCTAGGAGTTAGGGTTGGGTACCGTTTGGATTTTTACGATTCCAATGCCAAAGCAGTACTTTTAAAATGATTCCGATTCCTAAACCGATTCTTGGAAAAATGACATCAAAGAAAGGCTCTTTCTTATATTTTTTTTAAATTGAAAATGATTTAAAAGTATCAATATATTAATGTTTTAAATTACTTAAATATATAATAAGAAAGAGAGAGTGTGATATTTTTACGTCCGTCCGGAGCAACAGATGGAAAATATTTCAGTCGACACATTAAGTGGAAACGAAATGAGGAACCGAAATTTGCGTTCTAATCCGGTCCGATTCCTACCGGTTGCGTAGGAACCGGTTCCATAGTGGAACCGTGTTTTGGTACCCAACCCTACCAGGGGTTTAATACCACGCTCAAAGTTAGTACAGACTAGAAAGATTTGTGATGTTTGTGACACCAAAGTTGATTCAAGATCAAAACTTTGAGCCACTTTCTTCTTTACTCTGTGTGTTTATATAACTGATAAATATAGTCTATATCTCCTAGAATGAAACTATAGTCTTTGAAGACAACATAACAACTGCCAGTGAAGCAAACAAGAATCTGTTGTGCTACATGCAAATTATAACTAGGGATCGACCGATACTGGTTTTTCAAGGTCGATACCAATTATGAGTAGTTAATGGAACCGATATGCATTAACAGTGAAAATGAACACCTTTAAGTTAAAATTAAGATTTTGGAATGTTCCAAACTCCAACACAAAACTTATGTTTAAATGCTTTAAGCAATTATTTAATAAATTAGAAACTTTCATCATAATACCTAGTAAAAAAGAGTCAGACTCAGTGGTGAGTAAAACCGAAGCAGAGGGACAGACACAGAGCTGTAGCCGAGCCAAAGTAGCACACTTTTCAATTATCGATATCGGGCAAATTCAACGCAGATACAGATAATCTGCAAACTGCCAAAAAAAATCGGGCCAATAATTGGTCTATCCCTAATTGTAACGAATACAAATGACTAATGTTTTAGTGGAGTGATGATGACTACTGCAACTCCCTCCTGGCTGGTCTGCCTGTAAGCACCATCCGACCACTGCAGCTCATCCCGGTCTTCAAACTACCCAAGTACTCTCACACTACACCGCTTCTCCACTTCCCTTCACTGGTTGCCGGTTGCTGCCGGCATCCGCTTCAAGACACTAGTACTTGCGTACGAATCCGGCCCAGCTTACATCCAGGACATGGTTAAACCCCACACCCCAGCCTGTCCTCTCCGCTCTGTATCAGCCAATCTGCTTGCTGCAATCTGCTTGGGGTGGCAGTAGCTCAGTCCGTAGGGAGTTGGGTTGGGAACTGGAGGGTCGCCAGTTCAAGTCCCAGTACGGACCGAAGTACAGAGTGGGGATTGGTAGCTGGAAACATGCCAGTTCACCTCCTGGACACTGCCAGGTGCTCTTGAGCAAGGGACCGTACCCGCTCATGGCACTGGTCCAGCACTGGCAGCCCACCTACTCTGACATCTCTCTCTCTCCAAAACAGAGTGTAAATTGTAATTTACAGTATAAATAAAATTCGAATAAATTATTATCACTGCAAGGGACACACAGTGGTGGAAAGTAGCAAAGTACATTTACTCAAGTACTGTACTTTAGTACAAATTTGAGGTACTTGTACTTTTCTTGAGTCTTTTCTTTCAACCCGTTCTCACTCCCAAGTCGTAAAATACGGATGTTTGGACAGTGGCTGTCAGCGTCTGAAGCGACGAAAAAGGTTTTGTATAACGTCCCGGGTAGAGCAGGCAGCTAGACGGAGTTTAGTGAGTAGTATGTAAGGGGGAAATTCAGCGTAGGGAGGTTGGTCGGGGTGGCGGATGGGTCAAACACAGGACTCTCACCCAGGAGACCGGGGTTTGTGTCCCGCTTGTCATATTTCCTAAAGTCGCTTTCTTTTTAAACCGTCCCGTTATTCCCGCGTGTCACGGAAACGTAAGCCCACCCATGACCTTTTCCTTAACATAACTGCGTCAAAAGGGACGCCAATAGTCCCAACCAAGTGCGTTTAGTTAAAGCGCATTATATGATGCTAAAGGAGACTTTTAGCGTCAACAACGATATATATATTTATTGCACTTGAAGCTAATATACTTTTATGTGGTTCTTGCTGTACTGAGTTTATACCTTCACGGTTGAATGCACTCATTGGAAGTCGCTCTGGATAAAAGCGTCAGCTAAATGAAATGACATGTAATTTAATGATGTCTGAGCCATCCCAACCAATGAGTAAGACGTATTTAGCAAGGTCAAAAAATAACTGTAAAGGTGACTGCTTTATTTACAGTTCTCTACCTGAGAATTGTCTAATTTGCCTCACCGACAGTCTGTGGCAGAGAGATATAGGGACATTTCATTGCTAATGAATTTGAAAAATGGGACACCAATACAATTGCATGGGTTTAGAATTAGCTGACGTGCTCACTGCAACCTAGAACTGCAGTCATCCAACATCCCAAGTTTTTTGTCTGCATCAGGAAACCTTTTTATTTCTATAACTTGCTGATCTGGGACACAATAGAAACTGTTGAATCAGTGTGTTATGTCCTTAACAAAAGACAGCAAAACACATAATACTTCTAATCATATACTACGAATTATGCCACAAACTACTTATTTTGTTAAGGTTTTTAAGACTTTGCCATCATTTCTTAGAGAGAGAAAAACTGCATCACAATGCAGGGAGCATATATATGTTGAAGCCGTACATGAATTTATTTGAGTGTCGTCTTTTGAGATCTTGCTTAAATAGATGAATGAAATGACAATACATTAACATGAATAAGAAAATCTGAAAAATATTATGGCAATCAACCAAATCAGAGCCTTAAAAACACGGGGCAGCAGCATAGATACTGGCCCCACCATCATTTTAATAAATACATAAATTATGTGCATGGGAAAAGAAGTGAGTCTTTAATATTTGAGCACATGGGTGTGTTGTCATAACAACCCACATGTACAGTATGACTGTGAGTGGCAGCTTTCATTGGGAAATACAGAAAGGGAACATAAAGGAGATAGAGTGAAGGGATTAAAGAGAGAATAAAGAAGAGAAAGACAAACGCAGAAAGAGAGGCGAAAAGATTGTGAAAGAGAAAAGACAGATCCTGAAATTGATATAGAAGGGCGGCAGAGTGGTGGTGAAGAGGTGTGAAAACCAAAAGTTAAGAAATGTAGGGTGAAAAATCCTCCTCATTCACACATTAAGCCACACATCTGCCCAGCGCGTGCATACACTCAGACGGGTAGATGGGCTGGTGACAGATGGACAAACAGACGGGTGGACATACAGATTGACAGGAAGACGTATTTGTTACCTAGATAAACACAGCCTGCTCAGCATAGAGCCACACTGACAAATAAGAACATGCAAAGATAGTACATGTGTGATTCACTCAGGACATGGAACCCTTAGTGTACCAAGGTACAGTATATGGACAGTATGGTATTGCAAAAGAGCTTTATTATTATATATATTATACCACAGTTTCATTGCTGGGAAGTCCAACTGCGTCTTTAAAACTCAAGCCTAGAACTGAAGCTGTATTTCATCCATTACTGACCATTTGCTTGCCATGCTGATGGCAATGTCTTGGCTGCACGCTGTCCGCTATCCCTTTTCCCATGAGGCATAGTGTATCTACTTGCAACACATGGCATGCATGAATACAGAGAAGACAAGTGGTACAGTAAGAGAAATCTGCTTATCTATTAGATTTGAAAATAACCCAAACTCTTGTTCTTCATAAAACACAATCTATAGCTGATCAGAAGATGACTCAAATATTTAAATATTAAAGTCATGATAATCTACATTGAAAGCCACAGATGGTGGTTAGTGTGTGCAGGGCAGGGCGGTAAGCTGTTTATGCATTATACATTACAGGTATATAAAAGATTTAACCAAAGCACTCTCCTTTGGCTGCCTCTGGGGATGAAAGCTAAAGGTCATATTTGTTTAAGGAGGCTACTTGTCCTTTGGGCCCCACGGTATGATGGGTATGTCGGTGGTTTACGTTGCTTATGACCCGAGGTTCAACTGCAGCCAAAACAAGAAGCCTGTGTTTCAGTATTGAATTACAGATGATTAAGCTTAATGGGTGTTTTCAGGTCTTCAGGGCAAAATAATGGTTATTTGTAGCAGTTACAGATATTGGTTATTTTCAGATACAAGCTCAAATATATCTACTTGTGTGTCAGCTAAATTCTTTAAGCTTTGAATTAGGTTCGGTGATGTAATGTTCAGAGCAAGGACCAGAGGGAGAAAGTTTAATGTTGCATCGTCAATATCAAAATGTTCCCAGTAGTCTCTCTCCCTAGTCAAATCATGCCCGCTAATATGATGACCAGTGAGGAACAAAAGTGGCTTCACCTTGTAAAATGTTATTGTCCTCTGTGAAAATGGAGTCCAAGAATGTCCTAGGTGTTCTGCCATTCACACAAAATGTAATAAGACTTTATTAGGACATGGTAAGGTACAAGATTCTTTTTGGGGCGACTCCAGTTGTACACATCGCCGTAACGTTTCAAAATATGGAGAAAATTCCTTTTCTTCAGCTCACGTTGATCCTTATTGCCTTTTCCAAGGAGTGCCTGCAGATATTAAGCCCATCAATATGCCTCAAACTGTTCCCATATTTAAATAAGTCCAGGACACTTTTTTTTTGTCATTCATGCCTTATTGATATAGGTGGCTCTGATGATACATAAAAACGTGGTGCTGATACATAAAAACGTGGTGCAGCTGTAAACCATTCATCATTTTGCTTGGACCCACTGAAAGCTCACCAGCGAGCCCATGTTGGCTCAACACCCGAATTTGAGAACCACTGTCAAGTAGGTTTTTCGTTATCTCAGTTCGCCAGCGATTATAACACCTTGCGCTCTCAGCCTTGCAATCCGATAGGTCAAAGAGGCATTCAAACCATAGTGATGGGTCTCGTAAAATATCGCTAGCTGTGTTTTATGAGACGCTTTTAGCAACCGGGGGTGCTAGTTTATGATCTTCCTAGCTTTATCCTGCCTTTTATTGTCATGTTCAAATAAGCGTCCTCCTGAGGAAGCTTTTCACTGAGCACATGTGCCGGTAACTGCTGCATAAAAGCCATGATACCCAGGAGGGAATGTTCTAGTACTGTTGTGGGTACTTTGTTGTTCCGTCAGTACGCCTACGTCTCTAAATCACTGTCATACCCGTAATCACAAAAAAGAATGCCCTCTCAGGTATTATTACTGTAATAACCCACAACAGGCTGCACTATATGGAAATCATATTTCAGTTAAAGTGTGCTGACTGCTTGACAGAAGAAAACGGAAGAACTCTTTCAGCATATTATCTCAACATCTCATCATGCTCACCGGTTTATGAAACACAAAGATGTTTTGCTACAGTGCGGCCTCCTAAACCTGGCGAGTTATGACGCCCCCGCACCTCAGCTCTGATAGATTTTCCATGCAGCACAACCCAGAGCAGGTTATTGGTTTTATAAAATGGGCGTATATGTTGGTGTCTGTGCCCTGCCATCCGTCATGTTGCGGTGGTTAACATGCCAGAAATCCCCGACTACGAGAGACACACACACACACACACACACACACACACACACACACACACACACACACACACACACACACACACACACACACACAGAGCTTCCCTGCTTCTCATACTGTAGCTCCATGTACATCTGTCTGACATGGAGAAGATTAGATTGAGGCACTCCAGGTAGAGAATGTGTGTGTGTGTGTGTGTGTGTGTGTGTGTGAGAGAGAGAGCTGTCAAGGGAACTCAGTTGATTTAATCTCTGCTCTCCTCTCTTCAGAAATACTGGAGATGTGGCGCACACATCATCCCACACACATTTTAAAGCCCCTTTATTTGAATCCGCCGAACTAAAGAGGAATTTGCATGAGATTTGAAATGTTAAAGAGGTTGAACAAAACAGTGCACATGTACACAAACACACAGATATACACACTTATAGACAGAAACACACACAAACGTGCGCTTGGGCCCACACACACACACACACACACACACACACACACACACACACACACACACACACACACAGTGAGCTTTGTGTCTTCAGGCTTAGGTGCCCCCTAACACAAGACATTTCACTCTGCAGCCAAACTAATACCTTCCTCTCTCACTTTCTCTCTCAGTAAAACTGATGCAGTGTTTTCTCCCTCGGGTGGGATTCCTTCCTGTCTCTCTCTTTCTAGCAATCTCTTTCACTCTCTCTCTCTATCATACACTAATATACCAATTTCCTCTCTGCCACACACCTGCTGTCTCTGTGAACAACACACACGCGCACACACACACATACTGCAGCATGTCATTCCTTGTGTACATTGAACATCACAGTGAGCCAGCACACTGGATCGTCTGAGTGTAGGCTACTAACGGATAAACTAAATCAAAACTTTGTAACATTTGAGAAATGTTCTTCAAACAAAAAGACGAATACGTAAGTAATGAAGCACGCACTTGCTCAATTCAAGTATGACCAGTAGTTTATGTAAGCAAACTTTAGGTAGATATTGCTGTGTAGCCAACATTACTGAGTTAATTTTCTGGGTTGATGACTCTTCACTGCTGTTACACGCATTTACCATTATCCTGTAAAAAAAAGAAAAAAAAAAGAGAAGCCAGCCTCCTGGGCCGATATGACTTGGGTCGTGCAAAGTCATCCCACAATACACACCCAGTGCCAAAGCAAACAAAACAAAAAGCACAGGTCTAGAAAGTAACTACATTTATTGTGCACTGCACGACTAATGGATTTGCTCCTGCCCCGTTTGTACCTGCGTTATCAAGGAATAGAAAACACTTTGAAGGCAGACTGTTCTGCATTTAAACATTTATCACATGTAACTAAACTTTCTTGAAAGAGTTACACCCAGGTAGCTGCTACTTTCTCCCTTGACAACAGCTATTCTTCTCTACGCGGATGAAAGAAAGTGAGGCACAGTGAAAGTCAGCGAGCTACACAGTGAATCAAAATGACACAGTGAACCCAATCACACTTTTAGTCATTGTATGTGCAGTAGAAAAACACATGGTCCTATATTTGTGCCAGGATCATAGACTGTTAATGGACAAAGCATCCGGTTCGGCGAAATGCTGCAAATGCGGAAGTGCCTTAAACCTGCATTCTATCTGAATTCCAGCAGGGGGAGACACTTGCGGTTGCAAAAGGAGGTCGGTTTCTGTAGAAGTCTATGATAAAATGACCCACTTCTCACTTGATTTATTACCTCAATAAACATTTTCATAATGAGTTTATGGTCTCAATCGCTAGTTTCAAGTCTTCTGCAACACAGAATGATGTTAATTTTTTTTAATTATGGTCTCGTTGATTATAAAATTGACGATAAAGCAGGGGGTGTTTTAGGGCGTGGCTATGATGTGATTGCCAGAGTCACAGTGACACTGTCTTATATGTAATATAACTATAGGACATATGAGATATATTTAAGACCTAGCAAAGTTCGTACCTCGAATTATGTAGGCTAGCTTTCAGCAGCAGTTGCATCCAGATTGCCAGTGAAAGTGTGTAACGTAGAGTGTAAGCAGTGTTGCCAACTCTCAGCTAACGTCACAGACAGATACCGCCCAACAGTCTACGGCTCTTCCCTCACTCCTCCCTCTCGTCTAGGGAGCAGGGGGTGTTTTAGGGCGTGGCTATGACGTGATTGCCAATGAAAGTGTGTAACATAACGTGGCTCTTCTCTCACTCCTCCCTCTCGTCTAAAATCGTCACATCCGCAACCAAAGTGGCTGCGCCCGTAACGGCAAACTCAACGACTCATAGCAGATCTCCACAAACCAATGGGTGAGGTTGCACGTGCTCTGTCCATTAATATTTAACAGCCAATGGCTATGATGTTATCGTTTTGGAGAAGGTGAAGAGTTGAATGTTACAGAAACATCCAGCAGTGTCCTGAGATTATCACTACGTCACTATCTCCTCCTGCATGTGTGGCACGGCACAGGCATTAACAGGGGAGCTCTGCTCATTGGTATTCTCTCTCTGCCCAGTGGTCTTTACTGTAATGAACATGGCCCTGTCATGATGGGATTACTTATGCAAAGTTGGTGGTGATGTAACACAGGATTTGTGTCTCTTCGGGGAAGTATGGTGATTTTAATATTCCAATCATTGTTCAGTGTATCATGTTAATCCGGTCCTGAGATTAAATTACAGCCTCAAACATTATTTAACAACTTTTTTTTTTTTTTGCACACTCATTGGTCCTCCAATGATTTAGTTTCTGTCTATATATTGAGCTTTTAGTGTAGGCATACCTGTCAGTATTTGTTCATGATGAAAAGGGAGTGTGCCTATGTTCCCACAGCCGTATGTTTTTTCAAAATTAGGCCCTATGTTCTCACATTTCTACAATTTTTTTTTCCAAAATTAGGCCCTATGTTCGTCTAACCCCTAACTCACCCTAACCCTAACCCTTGAAGGGAAATGTAGGAACGCAAGACCTAATTTTGAAAATGTCCTAGAAATGTGGGATCATAGGGCTGTGGGAACATAGGGCTGTGGGACCACTGGGATATGGGAACATAGGGCTGTGGGACCATTGGGATGTGGGACCATTGGGCTGTGGGACCATTGGGCTGTGGGACCAGTGGGATGTGGGAACATAGGGCTGACCCCGTTTGAAATACTCACAGGGATGAGTCCATTTACTAAGGAACGTGGCTGGGGTTGATCACCCACACCCCTCTCGAATATTCACCTTGTCTGAGTGGGGCTTATGATTTTTAATGAATGTTCTGGACATTATATAGGCAGCGCGTTATTAGATATATAGCTTTTTATTGTCATTCAACTGTACACACAGAGTGCACATATGAACGAAATTTCGTTCCACCGGCTCAAAAAACCCCCAACAATAAATACAAATGCTACAGAGTGTTATTTTAACATTTAAATATTACATTAAAAAAAATTTAAAAAATGAGCAGCATAATATTATGATTGTACATATTGAATAGCAGCATTGAAATAAAACTGTTATTGCACGTTTAAGTTTACACCCTTAAATGACTGGGGGGGCGTTTACATAACTGTCCGATTCCAGAATACATTCATAGTATTTAAAAATGGTATGAATTACAGTGTTCAGAATGTGATGTTAGTGTAATTAACAAAGGACGCCGGAGTTCAGGTTATGTGTTCAGTCTCTATTATGTTTAAAGATGAAAAATAAATAAATACTTAATTTCTAGTAATGTCATGCTAATGCTCTCATACAGGACCAAGAAGTTTCTCCTGATACCCAGAAACATTAACGTTTGCTTAAAACCAGTCATCCTGGGCCATACTAGAGAGAAAAATGGATATTCAATTAGTGTAATCCTCCCAGTGTTAATGATTAGTAGTATCCAATGTGCCATTTTGCGATGTCTGCACATTACTGTGTGTTTATCTATTGAATCCTTCCACGCTTTACAGTGCTTCTAACTTGTATTTAATCTTACTTGGTGTAGCTGTCCCATGGTGCACTGGTGCACTGCATGGCTGCATACTCTCCTCCTGCTATACAGCTGCACAACGTGACATGATTCTAACTTATGTGGAGTGATACAAATGTTTTACTGACTTTAATATGCATACCAATTTATTTAAATTTCCAGGTTCTAGCCGCATTGCAGAATACATTTACAGAATAAAAATCTTAAAGTTTCTGTGCGTCCGTGTCACCAAAACGAATTCCCGCCCTACTGTGGCGATCAAACATTGTTTGAAATACAATGGAGACACTCTTATTCGTTTGCTTCGGCGGCCAGCCACGGACAACTATTTATCATTCATAACACATCATAGAGGAGGTGAGAACATCTCTGAGCTCTTAGCACCTTCCTACTGATAGCTGCGAGCAGGGGGGTGTTGTGTGATCCCATCATAACACACAGGCTTGTTATTAGCAATGCAGTGTCAATGTAACCATTTATCTGCATCTCCAAATCCATCACATACTGTACAAGCATCTATCCATCCATCCATTTATCAAAAAACCCTATAACCCCCAAAATACAAGCAACGGCTGTTAATGTGATTTCACACACTGCAGGTTATATATAGACCCAATCCCATGTGCATTCAGGCCTCAGTGTTACATACATTGGGTGGTAGTGGTGGTGTTGAAAATAAGGAAGGTGTGAAATATGTCATGAACATCACCGAGCATGCACATAATTTCTGAAGCTAAAACTGACAGGGCTTGCAAAGACTCCTCCAGACTTTAGTGATAATTTAAAATAAAATGGTACTAAACACTAACAGTAGAGGGAATTCACAGAGCTTGGTATCAGTTTATTTCCTGTTATACCCACGGCCTTCCCGCATTTTATGTCTTTCTTTATCTCCATGTCCCTTTCTTCCCACTCTCCATTTGACTTTTCTTGTCTTTTGCTTTCCACTGCTCAAATCTTTCTTTCTCTCTCGCCTGCAGTCTTTTTGAGTTTTTCTCCTTCAGTGAGTGTTCTGGATGGTAAGTCAGAGCTGTTAGAATGAAATCAACCTCACTTCTGCTCTGTGTGTGTGTGTGTGTGTTTGGGTATTTGTGTGCGTGCACGGATGTGTGTCTGTGCACATGCGTGAGCGAGCAGAGCTGTTAAAGTGAGATTGATCCATTGGCTCCACCTGAAAGGGGTAGAGAGGTCGACTGAGTTTAATTTCTACCAGTTTGGTCCCCCTCCCTCTGAGAAATGCCGACAGGTTGGCCAAATTTTTGTTGCAGCAGACCGCTTCCTCACAGAGGAGTGGAGAGTTTGGCCAGGTTTCAATCCTAATAGTTTATCCCTCTTTTATCAGGCAAACTTTGGCCATGTTTCAAATCCCAGTAGAAGGGCAGGCTGGCTGGCCTGTTTTCAAATTATTGCTCCTTTTATTACAAAGGGCCAGGAGGTCGGGTGAATTTCTTTCCTGGTAGCCGGTTCCTGGACACCCTGAAAGCCTTTCTTTATCTGCACTCGACTCTGCCTTTAGTCATCACTCATTTCATCATGAAGCCAAATCTGTTCATGTTTTGCCTTCCTCGTCTTGATGTGACTTAAATCAACAGCAGCATTTTTGCAATCTCTGCCTGTTATAATGTACGCTGCATAATATGTAAAGAGTTTGCAATGGAATTGTTACCAAGCAATCTTACAAAACCAACTTCTGAGGCTTTTCATTGTTAAGTGGGTTTGCAGCTGCGATATGTTCAAGCAACACTATGTAACTTTTAGCCCTACAGGTTGTCTCATTGGAACGGCAACTCTTGTCGGGTCGCGCGAGTTGTAGTTCCAATGAGACAACCTGTAAGGCTAAAAGTAACATGGTGTTGCTTTAAAGCTACATTGTGTAAGAATTTCTCCCATCTAGCGGTGAAATTGTATATGACAACCAACTGAATATTACTTTCTAGACCCTCCCTTTCCGATTGCGTTTTAAGTCTATGCGGTGGCCAAACCCGAAATTAGCTCTTAGTATCGCCATCGTTTACACGCAGCTGTTCTAGCCACTCCAATATTAACTTTGGTCTTGTTGCTTTACCTGTCGCATTGTTGTTTTAATTCTCTTTTTCACTTCCCTGGCGAGTAATCTCCCCCAGGCATTTGTCACGGTGCCAACAGGTGTAAGAGGGCGAAATGCGGAGGTATGTCCCTCTTTGGCTAATGTATTTTAAAGATGGAGGCGCAACATGCTGGCCGTCATTCAGCGACTAGCTCGTATGTATTCTGAATGATTCTAAATTGCATATTCTACGTTTACGAAAATACTTTGATTAGTTGGTGGAAGTAAGTAAAGTAAAGTACACATGAATGAGCACATATTTGTGAAAGAACAAAAGGGGTTTTGCTAAGAATCAACTCAAAGAAATGGCACAATGTAGGTTTAAAGTATATAAGGATCTATCATAGACTATAAAACCATGAGAAATAAGGACAAAAAATTACAAACCAACATTAATCAGCCCTTAGACTTTAAATCATCTGTGTGCCTTGAAGGCTTAGTGGTATAAAGCCTTTCTCAAACACCAGAAACACTTTGACATTTGGTGCCCACGTCTGTACATCTTGACTATCCTACCTTCTGTCTATGCGGCATGCCTGGTGTGTGTTACAGCTGACAACTACAAACCACACGGAGCTTCTGTGTGTGTTACTGTTTGGGCCCGTACCATGCACACAACCTCCCCGTTTCCAATCCATGTCAAGAAAGAAGGCAGTGAGTAGCTGAGGAGTACCAGAAAGTTGTTCCAGAGTAAAACTCATATCAGGTGGTTAGCAGAGCATACTGTAATTAATAAATATAAACAGCAATAGAATAACAATTGAACTGGCATTAAACAGCTTCTCCTGAAGACAAGACACAATAATAGCGCGTTGATATAGAACTAGATGGTTGTCGTAGGCCACAGTGCTACTAGCTGCCACTACCAAGATAGTCTGGAATTGAAGTACAATAAGAGTACAGTATAATGACTTTACAGTGTGGTAAAATGCTTTGGTAGAAACTTATGACTCAGGGGGAGAGAGAATGAAAAAGCCAAGACATGGAGATGACATTAACAATGACAAATGGAAATATTAACACAATTCATACTTAATGAGTTGGAATAAAGAGAAGAGAACTTAGCTTTTAATAGTGAAAATGTCCCTGATCATCTTCTCTACGGTATCTGCTCAGAGCTATTGCATACAAGCAGTTAAACACACACACACACACACACACACACACACACACATTCCGAAAGACAGATTCATACAATTTGAGGGACTGTAAGAGCTTTAAGCCTTGGGCACATACAGCTGTTAGCCTTCTGGCCTGTCTTTGTGTCTACATGCTTAATATAACCCACCACCACCCAGACTTCACACGTAATGTCTGTGTATCACACACACACACACACACACACACACACACACACACACACACACACACACACACACACAATCTGACAAATTAGCGGCCCATTTGCCCCTCCTCTCCCTCATTTCCTATATGGGAGGAAATACAATAAGTGCTCACTGCCATCTTGTCCAATAGACTTTTAATGGACTAGTTAATTGCGAGATAATTAAATAGAATTTATCAAAGGGAACTTCCACTACTTGGGCCTAAGGCGTAATCATATTATTTCCAATTTCTTGTGTCCCGGAGTTCATTACACACATGTCATGCACACATGAAATCCCTATGTACCCTTTGTATCTCTCTCCCTGTCTGTCTGTCTGTCTGTCTGTCTGTCTGTCTGTCTGTCTGTAGGCAATGGAGGCCCATCTCTTACAGACCCTTATTTAATTCAACCAACCGCAGTGTAATACTTTGAAACTGTGATGTATAATCGCAGACTGTCCATTGTGAGATATAGTTGTATTTTCCTAAGGTCACCATGTAATTTCCGTTAAATGCCAAAGAGCTAAATTAAAATGAAAGGTAAAAGTTGAAGCAATCTTCTAAAGAGTCAAATAAAATAACTTCACAAGGACCCAAATATCTGTTCAAATACTAAAATACTAAAAACGAAATAAGTACTTCAGAGACCATCACAACTACTGTATGCCACAAGAGGCAGCTCAACAGATTTAGCAAAATGTACAAAAAAGTACTCATCACGCAGAATGGCTTTCACAGTGTAATATTAAGTAGTTCTGGTTTTACCACTAAAATGTACACATTTAAAAATGTTTACTACTGGGTAGATTAGTAGTACAGTCCTGCACTAATCAAATACGCATATATGTTTTTATGGAAAACATAACAAGTCTTTTTGTCCATCATTGTTTGTGTCCTTTTTCAGATGTCTTGGACCCTTATTCACAACTTCTTTTTATAGTTTATAAAATGTTTTTTTCTTTAATAAGGACACACACACACACACACACACACACACACACAAAACACAAATCCCCATGTGGATAGTTTCAGTAATTATCTACTTGGTCCTGGTTAGCATTTAATAAAATCAAATCCAGTTATTTGTATGTAATTAATTTTGAGCAGCAACATCCTAAAGGAGGTTGTTTGCGCTTTCATCTGTTTTCACTGACTAATAAGATGCTCCAGAAATGTCTGTTTTTGTTTACTGCCTATGTCAGCGAGATGAAGACATCACACACTCATACACTCATACACACAGTCACAGATTCATGCACACACACACGAACACTCAGTTTGGGCGTATTTGCATTGATGGAAATTTTGGTATGCATTAAGTGTCTTTTTTTCAAAAATGAACAGGCTGCGCTAACAAACGGCACCATGTATCTTGTTGAAAATGGGATTTAAAGACATGATTTACAAAACTCGGTGCGCACACACACACACACATGCAGGACTGTGAACATAAGCATTTCATTTGGAGAAATCTTAGTGAACACCACACTGACTAAAACTGCAAAACAAACAACAATCCTTTGGTCTTTTTAATATGCTGTTTTTAGATTGTTGATCCAGTCTCATGTTGAGTCATGGGAAATTTCAAGCCAGGCTGAAGAAAACAACAAACCGAATTGTCCTTGCAATGCATTGACAGAGACACAGTGTGGCACAGAGGAGGGAGAGAGGAGTGAAGAGGCTGTGAAAGAGACAGAGGAAATAGGTGGTGAGAAGAACCGATACAAAAATTAATAAAATGTTAAGCAGCAATGAACACTGAGCAAAAGGGCACAAAGCGTTCATAAAGACAAATCTGTCTGCATTGTCAGTTCATACTATATTTTCTGTCACTTTGTGAGAAACTGCTATCGTTTTTTTTTTATGTCTTCTTTTACTTCTTTCCCTCTGACTTTAAGTGTTAATCCTTTGGAATGGGGACATTGTTGTGATTTGACGTCTCTTTGCCCGTTACTCTACAAATTGAGATTTTGAAACAAGGATTATTAAAGTTATAATTCTAAACCAGTCTCATGGAAACAAAGATTCAATGCTGAAAAGTTTTCTTTTTAGCTTCTTTCATCAATTCTCTTAACACACCTTGCATATATCATTAAGATTAATGCTCCAGCACCAGAGCTGCTTTAAGGTCCTAATTTTCTCAGGTCTCATGGGATAATGCTAGTTGCAAACTATTTTTTAACATGTGGTTTCATTTGCACTTAAAAGCATAATTTGTCACAAATTGAGGAAGATGAGTGTCCAAACTGCCTAGTGGCGAGATTGGTTATTTAAAGTTGCAGCATAAAAAATGCAGCATACGCCATCATGCCCCCGGATCACATACAGAGTGAATATAGGGAGCAGTTTATACAGACTGTGGAAGGCCAAAGACTAGAGAAGCAACGTAAAGCGAGGGGCTGTATATCAAATTGTATTCCTGAACAAGCTTTTCTTAATAAAGCACCAACTTAAAACTATTTTTTACAAACCAATGTCTACAGACAACAGACTGACACACTGATCTTGAAATGTGACTGGATGTCAAAGCTTCCAGGCTTCACGCAACTTCCCTGCTAACCACCTCAACATATGACATGTAGACTGTATATGTCCATCCATATGTGAGTGTGTATGTATGTATATTTGTATTTTATGAGAATTAGCTGTCTCGGTGTAGGATTGTTTGTTTATTCATGTTATGTGTTGTGTGGACCCCAGGAAGAGTAGCGGATGCATTTGTTGCATCAGCTAATGGATATCCTAATAAAGAAAGAAGAAAGACTATGGGTCAGGAAACTGAGTTTCTGCCTGTATTACAATAGCCACAGATCACTGGCTGGTACGACATACAGATCCTTGTTTTTACTTTTTCTTCCTGGTACTTCAGATCTTCTCATGCTGAGTGGCCAAAGGTTGCCACTCAGCAGTTAAAAGCTACGACAAGATAAACCCTAAGGTCAGGAGTATAGAGTTAGAGATTATATATATATATATATATATATATATATGTGTGTGTGTGTGTGTGTACATCAGTAAGATTCAGCCCCGTCTGCACTTTCTGTGTCTCTATATTAAAACGTCACTGTTCTAAAATGTGTTTTTATAAAGACAAATTTTCCTCTGCACGGCATCTTTCTGTTTTGGTTGCGTCATCAGAGATGTGAAGGTATGAAGAATTGGGAGCCGTTTGGCCCACTCAAAAGTCGATGAGAGTCAGCTTTTATTTTCTCTGGGTTTAATCATTTGGGTTTAATATATACGGGTGATCTGGGCACAATTGGACTATACTCTAGAACCAAAAAGTGTGAGCCAGAAGCTTTTGCTATGGGTCTGCTGGCAGCTGCAATCATGTTGCCATTTCGTCTCTATTTTGTATAAAGAAAAACAGAAAAGAGCAGACTTTAAAGACTAGGTTCAAAAGTTTAATTTACAGCTGCTTATGTTGTGTGCTAACTAGATGTATAACAAATGCTAAATATGATTTACAAAACATGCCTGGGAGAACTACTAAGACTGTCTGCAATTATCCACTGTGATTTGACACTAGAGTTCAAGGATAAGACTGAACTTTGCTTTGCACCATTCACTGATTGCCTCGTCTCTCCTCCCAGCTCCCTGGCCGCATCGCTCATCTATCAGTTCACTGGTTCTCTTCCACTAAATCTGAGTCACAGCCAAAACCCATTTTCAGTAAAGCTATCTAGTAATGCATTTATAGTGTCAATATGTGTAACGCTACCTAAGTCAGGTCGTTTTATCAGCACTGAATAATAAGTAATTGCCTAAAGGTAAAGGCATTTCGGAGACATTTATGAGTATAAGTTATATCTTATTGCTGCCTTGTTGCTGTTGCTTTTTTCGGCACTAAATTAGACTACTTGTCAGATGCATATTAATATAAAGTTTGGCATTCTACAGTACTTTTAGTAGCAGACTTTCTTAAGAATGCCAGATTTACATAAAAGTTGAAAGCATATACTGCATATAGATTATGTTGGGAGTGCAGCAGTGCTCATGCAGGTGATTTCCAAATAGATCATCTGAGTGTACGGCTGTGTCCGGAATGAGAGACTATTCTCGTTTTAGGGTGCTATTATGTGGTCTGCCATTTTTTTCTGTAGTGTCCAAATTGTAATTCAAGATCATGGAATACATTTGATGTTACTTATTTTTTCCCACAATGCACTTTAATATCTAGTGAATTTTCATGCTCACTACAATAGTAAAACTATACCACAATGCATTGCGAATTTCTGTCACCTAGCAACCAAACAAGTAACGTAAATTCATGAAGATTACAGCTCGCAAACAATTTTGTAGGTAAGGGGATGTCAAATAGCTAACTAAATATGTGTTAGCTGGCTTTTGCTGGATTGCCGATGATACACAGCTCTATATCAGCACCAAACCATCCACTCAGCTTCCTCCCCTCTTCCTGGTCAACTGTCTGCATGACATCAAAGCCTGGATGTCAACCGACCTACTCAAATTGCAACAGCAATGAAACGGAGCTCTTGGCTGTGGCCCCCAAGGCGCTGCTCCAGAAGGTTGGAGATCTCATCCTGCCCATTCTCTGAGGTCCGCAACCTTGGTGTAATCCTAGACTCCACCCTCTCTTTCCGTACTCACATCGAATCTATCACCAAATCGGCTTTTTTTTCCCTCTTAAAAACATTTCCATACTCCAGCCATCATTCTCTGATTCCGTGGCAGAAACCCTCATACATGCTTTTATTACTTCCCGTTTGGACTACTGTAATCGAGTCCTGTCTGGGGTCCCCAGCAAAACTCTATAGACAGGCCCCAGTATGTCCAAACCTCTTCCGCCAAGGTCCTCACCCACACCAAGAACTGGCAGCACATCCAGGGGCGTAGCACAAAATTCTGGGCCCTGTAGAAAGGCATTTTCTATGGGCCCCTCCCCGTATCCACAGCTATTCATTCTAGCATCTTTTTGGGCCCTCCTCACATGAGGGCCCTGGGTACTCAGCCCCCTTTTTCCCCCAGTCCAACCTCCCTGAGCACATCACCCCAGCCCTCATCCACCTTCACTGGCTTCCAATTAAGTCCCGCATCAAATATAAAATCCTCCTTCTCACTTACAAATCCCTCCACGCCCTGGCCCCACAGTACCTCTCCGACCTCCTCCATCCATACACCCCACCCCGAAACCTCTGGTCCTCAGAGGCTGGCCTGCTCTCCATTCCCCACACCAGACTCTGTACCTTTGGAGACAGAGCCTTTAGTGTTGCAGCCCCATCCCTATGGAACACCCTCCCTGCAGAAAAAAACTCCTGAAACACCACTATAACATCACTACAGCCTACAACCTCCCTTAATACATCCACTGTAATTCTGTAAAGTGTCCTTGGGTTTCATGAAATGTGCTATATAAATACAAGTTATAATTATTACTATTATTATTGTTTTGGAAGAATAAGGTAACGTGAAACTATTACAGGCAAACCATGATATTAGAGGCAAACTCAGCTTCCTGGATGTTTAATTTGTGCGACAGCAATGACACAACTAAGTTTACTAGTACTATACGTAGCAATCCCCGGTCTAGTGAGTAGGGAATAGTGAATGAGTGAATGATTCCGGACACGGCATATGTGTCTCCAGTCTTATTGGTTATTCCTGTGATTGCCCATCTGATTTTGTCCTGTCTGTCTGGCAACCTTTCTTATCATTCTTCAGTTTTTCTCAGTCTCACAGACAATGCCCCTCTAAGTTTTTTTTTTTTTTTTTCTATTCATCTCTGCTGTCGGCAGGGGACAATTAAAGCCCCACTAATGGCACATCTTTTTAAAAGGGGATGGAGAGAGAGAGAGCCGCACAAGAGAAGTACAGATAGCTACAGGAGACACAAATTGGGAACTTTTAAGAAGGAGTGAGATTGAGTGATAATAAAGTTGTGGCCATCGAAAATGAAACTCAAAGATGATGAAGTAATCTGTTGGCTGGTTCAACACACACACACACACACACACACACACACACACACACACACACACACTCATAAAAACAAATGGACAGATGCAGAGATAAAGTTGCTGCTATCTGAAAAGTAATAAAACTGAAGTAAATGAGTCTATTCTCAGCGTCTGGCTGAAGGCCATTGTGGCAGTAATAGCAGCTGCAGCGGTATGAGCCTGAAAGGAGAGATAATGAACTAGTAGTAATAATCTCTCCCAGCTCAAACAGATAAGGACCCCCACTTTTATATGCTCAAACTCTAATCTCATACCTAGACTTGTTATTTTGCAGGTTCAACTCCCCAGCTGAAGCAGTCTGGGTATGAGCTGTCAATGTGAAATACTCTCTCTTTATTCATTAAGTATTGTCAGAGTAACCTTGACCAAGACCCATAATCCCTCCTAATCAGCCAAGAGACTCTTTGTCTTGTCTGTGTGAAGAAAACAAATGAATTGCCAAAAGCTAAAAGTCAGTTTGATGGAATTCTGCAAAGAACAGAGAAGACATACACAGAATTCTTGATGTGTCCACTCTTTGATCAACTTGTTAGACACCAAGAAAAGGTTGGTAATTGTTTCACTTTTGCATCAGTTAAAAGTGAACAGAGGTGTCAAGTAACAACTTACTTAAGGAGAAATTTTGGGTATCTATACTTTACTGGAGTAATTATTTTACAGCAGACTTTTTACTTCTACTCCTTACATTTTCACACAATAATCTGTACTTTCTACTCCTTACATTTTAAAAATAGCCTCGTTACTCCTATTTCAGTTTGGCTTGTTTTTATTCCGGAGTGTCCTCGTTCAAAAAAACACACATTTATCCAGATAAATTGCGCCATCCGGATAGAGTGAATTTAATTGTGGTTGGATGAGAAGTATAAACATATTCCATTCCAACACCCTATTGGTTTGTACACAATCCATCACACCTGCACAGACCCGGTGCTAATACGGCTCTGGTGCCTTAACGACCATTATCTACCGGACCGGATAGCAACGCGGATTTCGGTGCCTTATTAGGTGCAACTTAAATGCCTGCGCTTCTCTCTGATGCTCCGAAAACGGACGTTAGAGGGAACTGAAACATCGCCGCACGGGAAGCTAGTTAACACTACACTCCACAGCAGGTAACGTTAGCCTACCGTTAGCTAGCGGCTGGAGTAAACACGTTTAAAATGCTGACAGCTAAACCGTGTAAAAGTGTGTCTGTATTTCACTGGAGAGGAGTCTAACACCAGACTGTAGCTGAAAAACACAGACTCAGCCTGAAATAAGTTATTGTTATAAGTTATTGTTATTAATTTTTTAATAAATCATTTAATTTTGATCCTGTGGCCTTAGCAATACACAAGCCGTTCTTTAATGTCACCTTGTGCTCCTTTTTTTATCAACTTTTTATTATTTTATATTTTTGAACATACAGAATAGACAAATACAATTGAACAAGGTGCTTCCTTTTTTTGTGGAGGTGGGGTAGTGCACTATAGGCCCCTGTGGGGCGGGCTAAGCTTTTGTCCTTAATGGCATTTTTTTTTAACCTTACATTACTTTTATACTTTAAGTAGTTTTGAAACCAGTACTTTTACACTTTTACTTGAGTAAAAAGCTTGAGTTAATACTTCAACTTCTACAGAAGTCTTTTCAAACCCTAGTATCTCTACTTCTACTTGAGTAATGAATGTGAATACTTTTGACACCTCTGAAAGTGAAGCAGAGCTAGTGTGTACAGTATACTAAGGCGACGGTGTAGACCATAGGACAGTGGACATACAGTATTTACCATAGTGGAGGTGGAAATTATGCATCATTCTACTGATTCAAAGCTTTTCATTCTGTTTAGTTTAAAGATGTGATAACCATGCAGTAACATAATGCAGATCACAGCTAAGCTGACAACAGTGCTGTGAGGTGAGGAACTCTGCTAAAAGCTAATGTTTATAATGTTCACTATCTTACTATAGCATGTAAGCATGCTAATGCTAATTAGCACTAAACACAAAGTACAACTGAGCCTGATGGGTGGAAATATCAGTTTTTGCAGGTATTGGATGATGAACCAAAGTATTGACGCTAGATGAAAGGTCAGGGTATCTCCAAAGGCTTGAGGATACATCATCTAGTATCCATGCATGTTTGTACTAAATGTCATGGCAATCCATCCTATTGTTGAGATATTCCAGTCTGAACCAAGGAGGTGGACAGACCAACATTGCCATCACTAGAGCCCTGTCACCAATGTGGCTAAAAATGGAAACGTTGATCGGCCTGTCAGGATGTTACTTTCACTCTAGCAAAGCCAATTGAGGATTTTCAAACAGAGCCAGTGAACTGGAGGAAACAAGCTTCACACTTATCAAAATCAACAGCAGAAGAACTGCAGTGAATATCATACTTTGTGAGCAGTTTCATGACGGATTCTATAAAAACAGCAGGTTTCCACATAACTCTCCACAAGTTGGCCATCTTTGCTGAAGTTCGACTAGCATTGCCTCTCAGCAGTTAGGAGGGTCAACAGTGTGCAGATTTGATTATTTAAATTATGTTCATTTAACAATAAGGGAGAAATAGCAACAATAAGAGGATAAAGCAAGATACTGACTGCGTCACTGTGACACGTGAATAACTTTAAAAGAAAAGCCAAAAATTGTATGCCTGAAGTATCTGAGCCATTGTGTATGTGTGTATGTGCTACGTGTTTGATATAATCCCTTTTGCCAGGGGACCTTGGGTGACAAAATATTGTAAAATTTGGAGGACTTCAGACACACATACACACAAATACACAGTGATTCGAACTGCTCATTATAACTGGCTGCAAATGGTGATCAGACTGTGAACGCTGTGCTTACTGTGGTGACAGTGTACACACGCACACACACATACAGAATATCTCTTTATCTCCAAGGTCGTGATGGTCTGCACAATAATGCTATCTTTATCTACTGTGTGTGAAGGGGGTGTGTGTGGGTGGGTGGGTGTGGGTGTGTGTGTGTGTGTCAGTGCTCGTGCTTGCCCTTGAATGTTCTGCCACATTGTGTTCATTATGTCATCTCAACTTGTAAAGAAAAAAAAAAGAAGCATTTATTGTTAAAAGACCTAATTGTAATGAGATTGCAACCGTTTATCCCAGATCTCTTTTTCTCTGCCTTCCATCCTTTTTTTCCATCAGTTGGTGTTTTCTACAACAAAGGACAGTTGCGGCTAAACTTAATGTGTGTGAGAGAGCAATACACCTGGTGCACTGCGTCTCTGCATGTATGTTTGCGGAAAGGAACTTTTGATCAGTGCAAGTCCAGGCCGCAGAGGTTTTTGAGCAGGACCAAGATCTCACTCTGCTGCTAAAAACCAATGCTGTGTTAAGGAGAGGCTCAAAATTGTCTAAGTAACTCTGCTTAAGTAACATGCATGTGATTTTCAAATTTTTCCATTTTATTAGCAAACATATTTTTTATTTATTATCTTTAAACTAGAAAACATATTGGGTCTTTCCTTCCAAATTTACATTTAAGTGTTCTTGTATGCAAAGTTGACTATTCAATCTTTTACTTTTATTTTACACAGCGATCTAAGCCATCATTTTTAATGTAAAGAAACATCTAATCAAGCTTTGCTTGGAACTAATAAATCCTCCTAACATTATCGTACTCTCGCTGGAGTTAAATCCGCATCATTACCTGCACTTCCTGACACAGACACAGATGTTAATAAGACAAGACGTTTATTAAAAATGCCTCAAGGCATAGCCCATGTAAACTGGAATTTGAAATACAGCCAAATACATAGTGGCTCCACCTACACTGAAAACAAAAAAAGTGTGTTTGAAGGCTACAAAGTTTATAGATGTGACATGTGCGGCCATTCGAGGACTCCGTAGTGTGAAATTCTCCAGTAGCTTTAAGTGACTTGGTGTGAGGCCTTGGTGTGCACTGAATGATATTGAAATGTAATAAATACCGTTGTTTTTTATTTCTGACCATTCCACCATCCTTGGGTTAAGTAATTTTGCCAATGACCCGTTCAGAATAAGAAGGTAATATGGGTCCAGAGTGTGTGAACGAGGGACACATTTATCATCCTCTCCCTCTGTCTCTCTCTCTTCCTTAATATTTCAAGGATTCTGGCTCTCTCGCAGCCCTGCCGACATTCAAGGTCTTCACTAAATTAAGTGGTCCGCAGTGATGTTATTAAAAGGTTATTCAGCGCTCATCATACATATATTATTTTTACTATCCAGTCAAGATTCTGTTCTATTCAACATCACTTCAGCATGAACCAATTATGAACTCATTAGTCTAGCTTGCATTTAAAGTGCCCATATTATGAAAAAAACACTTTTTCTGGGTTTTGGGGTGTTCTTTTGTGTCTCTGGTGCTTCCTCACACATACAAACTTGGAAAGAAAATCATCCATGCTGTTTTGAGTGAGATATGGGTTTCTGAATGTCCTCTGTCTTCAGTCTCTGGGTGAGCTGTTAGAAAACTCCTGTTAGAAAATTTGAATATTCCCACCCTCCACCCCCTCCCAACAGACCATACCTAATGTCTCCACCTTCTATGGGCTCCACCCACCAGGTACAGCAGTAACTTCTTCTCTGATATCCTCCATGTTGTTACCGATTCAGAAGAACCATGTCGAAGCACCACTTAAACTGTGCTGTTGTTGGCTGTAAAGACAAGCACCAAACACTCCATCGCGTCCCAGCCGCAGAGGACATAAGAGCGGCATGGATTGAATTTATTTTTGAAGGCAATATCCCTGCTACAGTTGGCAAAAAATTGTCGGTGTGTCCTAACCACTTTGAGACGGACTGTTTCTCCAACGTCGGTCAGTACAAGGCAGGATTAGCCACGAAACTTGCTAAAAGAAGGCGCAATTCCAACTTTGCGTGGGATACCTGCAGAGGAGGGACATGTAAGTAGTTCTATACAATTTCTTTTGTACATTAGGGTGAACTTGTGTGTGTTGTAGCAGTCTTTTGCCATTGAGAACGAGGTAGCTAACCGCTAGCATTAGCTTCTAGTTAGTTTGCAGTCAGCAAAGTTTCTCCTGCAAAGCCATTGACCAGCTACGGTAACTTTCGAAAGTTATGCATTTTTTAAAAATATTCCCATACTGTAGCTAATATGTTGCGCACAAAACAGTCCAGTGCAAACCAAGTGTGTGGTCGAGAGTGGGACCAAAACAACTCCCGGTAAGGTTAACAGACTATCGGCCCGCTGTTGTTGACCAGCGGGCAGCGGCGCGTCCGCGGCACACTAGGCCGCCGGATGGTGTTGCTAAGAACTTGTAATGTATAGCTAACTATTATCCGACCGGCCCTCGCGGCCTCGAAACACTACCGGCCCACCGGGGAAAGTCCCGACTCTGCCGATTGCCACTCCGCCTCTGAAATTACAAGTTTGGTCGTCAAAGGTTAGCAAGCTGCTACAATTTTGGTACACCACAAGTTAGCTACAGTAGCTATTAGCTCGCCTAGAATCCAAACACTGTATTAGCTACGTTTCTGATCTTGCAAATTGTTTAGCATCAAATTCATATCCAAGGGAGTTGTCGAATTGTACAAATATTTAGCTGTCTTTATTTTGCAATTCTGCACGAACTAACCAAGAAGTGTTTTGGCAAACTAACATTGTAGCTAGATAGTGTTTTGCCACATAGTACAAGGTAACGCTAACCGCTAGCTTCTAGCAATTAGCATGGTGTTCACATACAAACCCGGAGACTCAGTCGGTCAAGCAATAGCTACACATCCCCCGCCGGATATAATATCGGGGATTTGCGAAATATATGCGTTTGTTAATATTTTATAATATTACATTTCTAAACGGGAATACGTTGGCGTTGTCCAGGGCAAAACGAGTGTATGGTTTAGACTGCTACATCACAGCACTATTTACACTCGAAGCCGACCATTCTGTATAATGAGTTTCTTCTCCTGGAGTGTATTTATTAGTGATACTTTTTTTCTTGATGTATCTGTTGGCATAATACATACATTCTATAGGATGAAGTTGATGGCATTTCTCTTTTTTTATATAGGCCAGTGCATCATTGGAGTTACCAGCCACAAAAGATATCGGCTGCCTGACTGAGTCCCTTCAAACTCAGAGTGTTAGCACACAACTCTCTTCTAGGACTCTTCCTCCACATTACAAATTGAAGGTTTGTAGTTTTATAGATTGCAAATTCCTTTTCATCAAGTGTTACAATGAGCTGTTGCAGCCTTTATTGCTTGAATTTATACTATGACAGTGCTGTCATGTTTTACAACTAAGAATGCCTTTTTATTATAGAAAATATACTTTTGTTACAGCTGTCCAGGTTACTGTGTCCTGCAAGGACTTTGGCACATCCACTGATCCCTTCATAGACCCACTCCCTTATCTAAGCTCAACACCCATAAAGCGACCGTCTAAGAGACCTCGCGAGGAGGAGGACCCTTTCGAGGGGAGCTCAATTGTCACTTCTCAGGGGCCGGACACAACCTATGACCCTGCAGACTCCGTCTCAACTTTGACAGAGTCAACAGTCATGTCGTGAGTTACAGAAATGTCTTTGTCTAAATGTATGTAATCAGTTTTCAGTTTGTTTGCTGAAACGGATATTGTCTATTTCAGCAGTCCTGCTATATTGAAGGTTCCCCCCAGAGATGCTGCATTCACTTCCACACAGGCGATTAGTAAATACATAGTGTATGAGACATGTCTGATGGAGCTGTTTGAGGTGTGTGCGGTGTGCAAGCGTGCATGCCTTGTAAAAACCAAAAGGCTTGGGACATTTTTATCAGTCGAACAGCTTTGCAAGTACTGTGAGTATTCCCGAAGTTGGAAAAGCCAGCCTCTTCTGGATAATACACCAGCTGGGAATGTACAGCTTTCTGCTGCAGTGTACATCAGTGGAGCCTCGTTCTTCAAACTTCAAAGGGTAAATGAATAAAATGAAATATTGTATCTGGCATATGTTTAATATTATAAAAACCTGTTGTCGTTTTTGTCTACCATCAGGTCTTCAAGGCAATGCGTCTGCAGATATTTCTGTATGACACGTTCCGTCGGCATGCCAGAATGTTTGTGGATCCAGCTATAGTCCACACCTGGAGGAAGTCCCAGGAGGTGATGCTGCAGCAGCTCAAAGATAACAGTCATACTCGGTGGCGACATGAGGGCTGACTCTCCAGGTATATTTTTGGAAATGATAAGACTAGGATATGTTTGCTTGTAAATTAATAGACTATTATAAACACATACCAGACATTGCAGTACAATATTGTGACAATGTTTTCACAGGCCACTGTGCAAAATATGGTAGCTATACCATGATGCACCTCAACACCAACACTATTGTCGATCTCCAGTTGGTTCAGGTGGGCAGGACAAATGAAATTTTACTGTTTTCTTTTTCTTATTACAAATTTTGCCAATGCCACACGTTTTAAATATGGATCCACACAAAGTCTTTGTCAACCCATCATCGTATAGAGACGAGATTCTGAAGATAAACATCCCGCTGGACCTGTCTTCACAATATGAGCATCCAGACAAGGAGGAGGTCATCTCCAGCTACGTCTCCAGATTCAATTAAGGGGGAGTTTGAAGCCTCCATATCTTCCCTGGGCGTCAGAAAACTCCCGTCGGATCCGAAGAACCACACACGAGGGAATCACTACCCGTATCTTCCGACCAAGGAAACCCCAGCACCAGCTCACGAAGCTCCTATAGGCTACAAACCTGTAACAACTGAGAGAAATTAACATTGGTTGTCAGCAGGTTGTTATGTCTGTGTTCACATTTCTCTATTCAGTGAATCCTTCAACATTGTATTTATATGTACATTGACAGCGGACAATAAATGTTTATTGTATATGTAAATGTTTCATGTTAATTCATGTGTAATATAGAGTATTTGCTTAGGAAATACTTGGCTATATGTTCAAGAAAAAATATGATTTGAAATAGTGGCATTGGCTGACTATTTAGTATATTATGTTGTATGAACAGTGAATGTAAG
This sequence comes from Perca flavescens, assembly GCF_004354835.1. Classification (NCBI taxonomy): domain Eukaryota; kingdom Metazoa; phylum Chordata; class Actinopteri; order Perciformes; family Percidae; genus Perca; species Perca flavescens. Next base: position 28,117,296 of record NC_041347.1, read on the forward strand.
TAGGTTATTACAGATGAAACTCACTGCTCTATCCCCCGTAGCTGTAGAGGACCGTAGTCAGCCCTGTAAATGTTGCATTCTGCAGTGAGAACACATTTAGGCAAACAGGTTCTAAACCTGGATGGTCTATCATGCATGGAGGCCTTTCATCCAGCTGCTGCAGCCGTCTTATAACCTAGTTTGCATAAAATAAGGTAAGTATCTGCAGTGGCATGTTGTCTGCAATCATATTGGCAGACATAAGTGTAGGAAAGATGATGTTACCTGTGGCACCTCCTGGCAGAATACATTCTCAGGCTCTGATGGCATTGTTGCACAATTGCCACAAGTGCACCTAAAAAAATAAATACAAAAAATACAAAAAAAGTCATGCATGTTTAAAGCTAAAGAAATAAACCTGGTATTTACAATGAATAACAGCACCCACGTTTTACATTGTAATGAGCTGCTCTAGCAATCTAGTACTTTATCTCAGCCTGAGTTAAATAGGTGAATAGTAGCCTTAGCCTTTCTCAATGTTTACAATGCAAACACATATGGATGACAATTTTGGTAACTTGAAACTTACAACACATAACTACGTTTTGTGAACAAGAAGCAAAATCTAGTTTACTTATAACTATTGTGTGAATAAAAATTCAACAAGTTTCATAAATTATTGCGTAGCTTATAGAGACTGGCCTGGCACTAGCTAGCTAGACTACCTTTGTGGAGATACAACACTGAATAATATCTAGCTAAGTTCCCAAAAAAATACAAAGTCATTTTTTGACTAACCATTCAGAGACGTCCTGCTGAATTCTTTGGGTCTCAGGTTCTGGAGGAGACTCCCCTCCTTCAGGATCCGATTCTGGGTCAAACGTGTGGTTGAACCATGTAGGGTTGAACCGGTTGAACCATGGATGTAGGATGACCATAGACAGTATATAATGGACCAATAGACCCCGTTGCTCTGGACGGAGACCAGTGAAGGCTATTAGAAGCACTTTTCCGGTGATGGCCAGCTTTACTGCGCAGCCTCCAACTGAGAGAATGTGACGTGAGCAACGTGTCTGAAAGTTGTAAGTCTTCTGGTAGCTGTGCCAAGAGAAATCTCAATCATTCCCAATCTTACAGATACGGAGACTGTAGGTGTATGTAAGGAGATAACATGGGCACAGGCTAATTATTGATCACTAACATGCTAGTTAACATTAGTAATTAAACCTAAACATCTCATGTAAGTCGAAACTGCCTGCGAGCTTCTCCTGTACTATACGGTAATTCCTCTACTATGCGACAGTAAGTCACTTGGTTATGACACAATCGTTAGCCTATTTTTACAAAAACGTCTGCTACGGAGCCATAACGTGAGGTACAAGGTAATGGAGCCTTTTATACATTGTCGTGTTTCTTTGGAACTAAACAACGGACAAATAGTCTTTAAACGCTTCAGATGTAAATTTATTCGCAGTCAAGTGACGTAAAAAAAAATGGCGGTCAGTGGAATGCTAACAGGAGGTGATGGCCAGTTAGCAACAAAATGGCGCCACGATGGCTCGAGTTCTGAAGCGAAGCTTACCCCCTTGAGGATGACAAGGTACTGCCTCCATGTCCGACATAACTTTCTCCGATCTGTGCTGCTAGCCGTCGTGCGCATGCGCAGATGACTTTCGACCGTTACTACTATGCGCTTCCCGTTACCATGGTAATAGTTAGAGTGGGGCGTGGGTAAATGTGCAGCAGCTCATACATATGCAATGAGCAGCAGAAAACAGAACACTTTGAAAGGGACTGAAACAGAGGGTAATAGAGGGAGGTAAGAATCTTTTCCTACAAGCTGTTTCCAGCAAACAACTTCAGAAACATGTTTTCTGGAACTCATAGACCTATTTTAACTTGTTGAAAAGCAGTCATATTATGGGCGCTTTAATGTACAGTTCAGTACATTAGTTTGATTGTACTCTTGGCATCGAGACTGCAATGTAGAGTACATCTACATTAGGGCTGCAACTTGTGATTATTTGTATAACTGATTCATGTATAGTTTTATTTTTTACAATATATCAATTTTTAATTTAGTCTAAATGAAAGAAAATAGTAAAAACCAAAAAAATTAAGAAATGAAAGCAGTTTAAAAAGCAGTGTCAGAGAAGGTGTAAGTGATGAAATCACTTGAAATGAAGTGCAAGTTATTGATTAAAGGAATGTCAAGGAAGTATGTAGCTGTGAAAAATTGTATATATTTTCTTAGTGTCAACAAATCCCATGACCACAATTTAGGTTTTGGTCTTTTTTTATGGGATTTTGATGACATGTTTGATGTTTTACACAAAAAGAAAACACTGTAAAGGAGTTTTGTTTTGACTTGTTTATCCTTTCGAACCTCCAACGCTGCAGAGGTGACCATGTAACAATGCTTTCACATGGGTAAAAAAAATGTCCCTAAAGTAAAAAAAATGTAGAATTGTGTGCAGATAAAGTAAAATTTTAGTGATTAAACAACAAAGATTTCTAAATAGTGAGAATAGTGAGCTTTAGCTGTACAGTTGGTGCATCTGCCGATGCTCAAACTCAAATCAAACAAGCCAATCGTGTTATCTGCTGCTCCAAGAGCGCTGTCAATACCCATGCCAATGCTTGTTGAAAGCAGGGAGCTAATCTGGGATTTTTAATCATCCCCATAATGATGGCAAACAATGCTCTCAGAGGGCTTTTCACGGTAATATTGTATTACTAATTAATAATTTTACTATTAAAATAGGCTGTTAAACATATCCACAGTTATTAGCTGAGATTTTTGCGAAAACACTGAAAGCCTGCAATATTTTGGCAACAGACTCCCAAACTCACTTTCATTATTTGTGATTCACGCTGCAAGGCGTAGTTTGGATGAATGCCTGAGTGTTTCATTTAGTCTGCCTCGGGGGCAAGATTTACTGGGTGGCTGTGGCTTCCTGGTGCCAGAAATAACCAATCAACATGAAGAAAGACATATGGATCCATTTCCACTAGTTATGCTTGTATCATTTGTTGCTAGTGAACTGATCATCACTCTGAATCCAAATGTGAGCTCTAACTTCAGCAGCTGGTAAGTTGTATCGACATAATGCACACACGTTACAGACGCACTGTTCAGTAAGTCTTCATATAGACTGAAAGTATGTCCTCTGAAAACCGATCAGTGGCTGATAGAGAGAGATGGGAAGGGAAGCTCTCACTAAATTGATGACTTACAGTCCCGAATCTGTATGCCGGGGTATTGCAAAGCGCTAGCTCATAACCTGGGTCATATTCAGGCAGAAGAATTGCTATGCATCCTTAATTTTCAATCACTAAATGTTCCTGAATACTGTATAGACAAGTTTTGGAGGTTGCAGTGGAAATAAAAGTTGCAGAGCAGGAAAACGTCCTGTAGAATGCGTAACTTTTCTATCAAGTCTGAGGTTCGATGAGGTATTCACATGCCGCGATTCAAACTACACGCTTGGGTATCTTGAAATATAGGCAATAATTAATATATGTCAAATGTAAATGCAGTCTCTGTCTCTTCCTCATTCTGTCTATTTCTCTCTTTGATGTTTTTATGTAATTGTTCAGGAGGAGGATGGTGGGATCATTATAGAGCCACCTCTACATCTGCCACTACACCCCTACACTGCACACTCAATGTTGTCCTCTGTCCGCCAACACAGTGATTTTTGTTAATACTGTTACATGAGCACAGCTTTTTTTTTTTAAGGGCAGAGTCGGAGAAAGAGAGATCAACATTCTAGCAGAGAAATAATCCTCCAGCTAGAAAATGGCACATTAACAACTACAAGTTTAGTAGACTATATCAATTATATTTTAGTTTCAAAGCTCTTTCTTGACCTTGTAATCAGCTGACAAAACTACTGTATGTCACCTCAGAGTCCATTTAGCAACTGCTCTAGAGATTTTGATCATATCAACTGAGCTTCCTCAGCAGATGGAATTGCCCAGTTGTCGTAGAATTTTAGATGTTAAATTTCCATTTTTTGGGAGCACTTATAGAGGAAGTTTTGGTGACCCCTATAAAAGGTTTTAGCCATCCCCAAAGGAAATTCACCAGCACCAAAATGACAAGAATTGAGACTAAAAAGAGCAATTCAAATCCTGTCTATATGTGTTTAAGAGCAATTAACCAAACATGCGTTGTCATTCTTAATGTTGGAAACAAAAGTTCATGGCCAATATTGCCAACATGTACGAGAAGAAAGAAAAAGAAATTTGAACATTTAAAATCCCATGACAGTGAGCAATCTCTATCTACTGACGAAAATGATCAAAATCAAAATACATACAGTGTACCAAAAGAGGACTCATTTATCATGCAAATAACTATGACTTTACAAAAACATCACACTTGGTGATAATAAAAAGTACAAGCTTACTACTAGTCATATTGTTTTGCATGGGTTCACTGGTAAACTGCTGCCTATCTGATCATATCAACTGATTAACAGACAGCCTGGCAAGATGAGAAATAATATTGTGTTGGTGGGAGACTAATTACTCATTTACTTTCTTAATAGGTGACTAGCTGGATGTCTGACTCACTAACAGAGTGATTCATTTAATAAGAAACTGACTGACTGGCAGTTGGGCACATCTGTTAGCTGATTGGCTGCCTGAGCTGAGTGATTACTTCATTGACTGACTTTTAACTGATTTAGCTATCTGACTGTCTTATCAACTGATTAAAGTAACAGACTGACAACCCTGCTCACTTGCTGCCTGACTGATAAACCGTCTCCACAACTGTCACTCAAGATAAAGATGCTTATTTGTGTATTCACTACGCCCTGTGGGGTGCCATGTTCAACCAGCCTTTAATGGCAACAGGCCTGAGGCAAAGCTGTTAGCAAAAATATCCACAATCCAACTATAATGCTCTTCTACTGCACTGCTGAAATGAGACAAGTGTGGCATAATCCCCTCAACAGACACACACACACACACACACACACACACACACACGAAAACAATATGCACAATCACCCACACCATCACTCTCTTAAACACTCCTCCCTCACCGTCTCTCTGAAAGACACTCCTCCTTCACACCTTTTCTCTCACTCATGCTCATTTTCTGCTTCCCCTCTCCCCCCGTCCCCCCCCACTGCCTTTTAAGAGTGGCCTGTGTGGTACACGATGGTAATTAAAGTCTGCAGTGATTGGAAATATATCTGCGCACCATATCATTTTAATGCCAGGGCCCTAATATGCCAAGATACTGGCTGTAATTGGATTTTGATTGGTTACTAATGAAGATGCACTTCCTGGGAGACAGACGTGACAAGTCATCTGTTTTACCCCAGTATCCCCCCTCCCCGCCCCACACACACACACACACACACACACACACACACACACACACACACACAGACATACGTGCATCGTTAATAAAGCTCACACTCACATACAGAGGAGTGCAAACATGCTCTCAAATCCTAACATACACAGCTAACAGATATGACCTCTGCATTAACACACTATACGTGCTGAGAAATAGTTTTGTCACGATGCGCGACCCCATCACATAGCATGTTGACCATAGTGGTGAAAAATAATATTAACTGGGCCTCAGCATATCCACGGTAATGTCATGTTTATGTCACATTTATTATACATTAAAGGTTATTTTTCATTTGTGTGTGACAAATCAGTGGAAGTTTATTGAATCAACAAAGTAAACTTTTCAAATTAAAAGTCCTCGTAGTTGAATGTAACAGATTTTCTTTGGTGACGTATGGTATGGTAACAGTGACATTTGTCACGGTTGGTGCCATAGCCGCCAATACTGAGCAAAAATACTGAGCACCCACGTGTGCCAGATTGCCAGTAGGCTACATTCATTTAAAATTAAACATCGCAGTTGGTGCTAAGTGGAGCGTCTGTCATAGTGTGATTGGTTATGTTGGTGGCATTGATTCTTAATTTCCCACAAAGCTGATCGCGGTTATGTGTCAGTTAAACTTTTCATCTCCAAACCTATCTGTATTTATGAGAAGTGGCGCTGTCCTGAGTTGAAAGATAGCCGACTTTACGGCTTTATTATCGAGTTAATAGGTGGGTGTGTGTTTGTGTCGGCCGCTGTCCATTTCCTAAGGTTCTGAAATGCAAAAATAAAATGTGACTACTTTTTTTTTTTTTTTTTTTAAGGGCGTGCGCCCGTGAGCACCCACGGAGGACAACATAAATCGGCGCTTATGGTTGGTGCAGGTATGAACCCAAAAGCAGTCAGGCGAGCAACAGGCATGAAATAGGCACTTGAGAGCAAACTATGTATTCTCCAAACTCAGAAACAAACTGGAAAACTAAGATAGACGGAACACGACGAGCAACACAGGGAATCACAACAAACAAACCGACAAAGAACTCAAAGAACAGACAGGTAAAAATACACATCTAATCAGCTAATCAAAAGGCAAGGCACAGCTGGAGTGGGCAGGGAACAGGAATAAATAGGAAAACACTGATTGGGTAACAAGACAATGACGACTGGTAAAACAAAGGCAGGCTGACGAGGCTAGGCACAGAACAGGTGTACAAGGAAAGACATGCAGGGCAGGGCTACAGAAACCCATAAGGAACACACAGGGCAAGCACAGAAAACTCAAAATTACAATGAATGAAACAAGGCACATAACATCCATCCAAACATAACCAAACTACGACCATTACACAAAGTTACCAACGTGTTTAAAACCCAAACTGTGGATATGAGGATGGAAAATGCTCTGTTTGTTGTGTTTCCTGCCACCTCTAGGGCCATTAATTTATAAAACGCTCCTATTGGTTGTATTAGGGGGTAGGAATAAACAACCTATATCGTCATATGGTTTGGAGGACATGTTGAGAAATAGACACTGGAATAAAAGCAACTGAAGACTTACCGTCACACTGACAGAAAAAGTCTGACGGCCACTGGCCACAGAGCAGGGCCGTGACAACACTGTGGGACACAAAGCTGGTTTTCCTGCCATCTTGTTTTATCACCTTCTTTGTGATTTTCCTTAATTCTACATACACCACCATTTTGCCTCCACGTGTTCATACAATGTTGGTGGGACTACACATGTGTAACCTAAACATACAGATACACCATGTGGTGCAAATATTATCTTACAAAATGATTCATATTATGCCATTGCCGCTCCACGAAAGCAGATTAGTCCACCCACACCGCCCAGGCCGGGATTGTACTGCTCTCATTTCTCTACACAAAGAAATTCTTTGTTTCACCACCTTGACTAAATTGCAGTGAGCCAACAGGGTAAAATGGGAGAAACTGTCACTATAGTGTTATGCCGTTCAAGCTTTAGAAGTGATTCAACACGCTTGCGTTTCATTGCCATGGGCTGCTCTCCAGGCAGGTTTTTACTGTATGACTCCATCCCAGAGTTGAGGCTTAAAGAATTCACACATAATTTAGTTGAAACGTGCTGCAAGACCAGGTGTAGCAGTACTGTGCCAGATGGGTGGGGTTTGCTAAGTTGGGACTAATAGTATGAATTTTACACCAAGGGTTTAACCACAACAATTTTAAGAACATAAGAGTAGACAGGTGGCATTTTATCACAATGGAAACACATATTTACAAGTAGCTCAAACAGCCATAGTTCACTCCCTAGTGGCATAAGAAATCCAACAGAGCAGTTTTCCTATACAGCAACAAAGGGTATTTTGCTAGTTTTAACTACAACAGTTAAAGTGCCATAAACTTCATTATTAGGAAACCTTTGAACATGTCCTCCAAATTAAATGACAAAATACATATTTGTATGCCTCTTGGGGTAATTCAATTTGTTCACTCTGTTGTCACACACACACACAAAACACACACACACACACAAAACACACACACACACACACACACACAGGACCGATAGACATGCATTATTGTTTTGGAAATATGTCCGAGTGGTGTGGCTGTCACATAGCTGGTGCTCTAAGCAGTTGGTGGTTCAGTGCCTTGCCCTATGGCACTTCAGCAGTGCCCAGGAGGTGAGCTGGCACTTCTCCATCTACCAGTCCACACCACTGACTGAGCCACTGCCACCCGTAATAAACACATAGTTAAAGTTGCAAAACAGGTTCCGGCATGCTTTAAAAAAACTAAAACCTGCAATGGTCTCCTGTGCTGAAGTCCAATGTTTTATTAGAATTACTACTATATACTGTAATTACTACGGCACCTAGAGGGCTTTGTCACCTGAGAGTAAACAGGTGTCCTTTTGAGGCACTTGCGAGGACAGTCTCAACCTTCTATTGTTGTGTTACTGTCACATATTCCTTTCAAGGCAAATTATTTATGTCCAAAACTGCATCAGGACCATAAACTGTATATTAATGGACAGAGCATGTGTGACGTCACCCATTGGTTTGTGGAGATCTGCTATAAGTCGTTGAGTTTGCCGTTACGGGCTCAGCCATCTTGGTTGCGGATGTGACGATTTTAGACGAGAGGGAGGAGTGAGAGAAGAGCCACGTTATGTTACACACTTTCATTGGCAATCACGTCATAGCCACGCCCTAAAACACCCCCTGCTTTATCGGTGATTTTAAAATCAACGAGACCATAATTCATAAAATGGTCATCATTCTGTAGTGCGGAAGACTTAAAAGTCGCAATTGAGACCATAAACTCATTATGAAAATGTTTACTGAGGTAATAAATCAAGTGAGAAGTGGGTCATTTTGCCATAGACTTCTACAGAAACCGACCTCCTTTTGCAACCGCACGTGTCTCCACCTGCTGGAATTCAGATAGAATGCAGGTTTAAGGCACTAAAGCATTTGCATCACTTCGCCGAACCGGATGCTCTGTGCATTAATATTAACAGTCTATGATCAGGACACTGTGCTCAAAACTAGATTTCAGAGCCCAAAATAATGACTTCTATGATCCAATCAGATGAAGGTCGCAACACTGAATTTCATGACTTGTCGCCTCTTTTCCGTTTTTTTTTATTATTATAAAATAAAATGGAGAAATTGTGTTTATTAGAAATATAGAAGTCATGTTCAATAACTTTTTAAGTCTTCCTTCATTTGTGATTGTCTTCTAGTACTAATTGCAGTGTCGTATATCAGCCTTCTCAATAGGCTAAAACAAAGGAATTTTTATTTTAATTTGATGTGTAAAACCTCTTCAAATTTATCTCCACCAAGTTGATTGCTGATTTAAGATACAAATTTGAAGTCAGGCAGCTGTATTAAAACTCTGCTGCAGTAGCATCCTACTGCTTTTGCAAATTTGGCCAATTATTTGTGCCTTAACAGGAAATTTAAATCGGTCTCATGACAAATCAGCCCCCTTCCCTCTTTATTCATTGCTTTTGTGTGCATGCGCATGTCTGTGTGTGTATGCATGTGTGTGTGTGTGTCTGCATGTGAGTATGCATGGACGTAAACATGTCTCTCCTGACATCTCATTAAGCATTCATTAAGAAGCCAGAATATCTGCCTAATGCATCAGTTACAAAAATAAATTGGTACTGCTGTTCAGATTAGGCTAAAAACATTTATTTATGCCACATCCGCTCTCTCTCTTTCTTTCTCACGCACACACACACACACACACACACACACACACACACACACACACACACACACACACACAAATACGCTGATTTGATCTCTCACTCCCTTTTAGACTCTCTTGTGCTAGTAATTCTGATCACTGCGTTCTGTCTGCGTCTTTAATCTAACATCTCATTTAGTAGAGCTAAAAAGGAGGTCAGAAGCTGATATGGAATTTTCTTTCCTCCCCTCTTGTCCTCTCCTCCTCTTCCTTCCTCAACCTTATTTCTCTCTCTACTCCTCCTTTCTACTCTCCTCTTTTAAATTCCTCTTATCAAATATCAACCTTTCTAATGCCTCTGAAATTTTCTCATCCCATCCTCGGATTATCTTCCTTTCCTTCCATTTTCCTCTTAATTGATCACCTTCTTGTCAACTTCTTATTCTTTTCTTCTCTGAACCTTTTTCACCTCTAACCCTTTATCTGCTTAACTATCCCAAGAGCTATTTTATATATATATATGTATATGTGTGTGTGTGTGTGTGTGTGTGTGTGTATCTATGTGAATCTGTAACTGAATGGTCGGTGCAGCTCCTCAGATTTGAAAGTGATCTTTGGCTGATAGTGTCGAACTGTAGGAGGTTGTGTGCTTTTGTGCATATGTGCGTCTTTGTGCACTTATGGCGGCACATAAGGACATTAATCTGTTTCGGCATCTGTGCCTCAGAAGGCTGCTAATGATTTCCCACCAGGCCTGGACACACACACACACACACACACACACACACACACACACACACACACACACACACACACACACACATAAATACACATGATCAGAAAGCTGCTAATGATTTCCCACCAGGCCTGGACACACACACACACACACACACACACAAATACACATGATCAGAAGGCCTGGCTAGGTACAGACACTTGAACTTCTCTCTTGGGTTCCAGATAATTCTGTCCTCCAAAATGCCAGCATTGGTGGTTTGTTTAAATGATGAAAGCCAGTCATTTTAGTGTTTTCCCAGTGATCTCTCTAACATTGTTATAATGCTGCAACCATTCTTAGCTAGGATTATAGGTTATAGTGAATGGTTGGGCATACAAACCAGAGGGCAAAATAATATTTCGCTGTGTAAATAATCGCTGCAAAAATGATTAGAATGTGTGCTCTGTATTTTACGTCTGTCTGGAGGTGTTAACATTTAGGGGAGCTATTGAACATTAGTGCAACTTTCAGCAGTGGCAAAGTAAAGATTATGTTTCACTGTTATGTGTGTGTGGCACAATGTACGCTCCTATGCCCATGTACAAAGTTTGTAACATTTACTTCCAAAACCATGGTTCACTGGTCTCCTACTGGTCTCCTACCAGCATTTAACATGGATTCTTCTAACCATGAAACCAATCAGCTCTTAACTCCCAATGCGTCTTTGTTTTTGTATGGATTCATAATTCATGCACTTGGAGAGAGAGTCCATACAAGGCAAATAGTCTGCAATCTAACTGGGAATGGCTGTGAGTTGTTTTTTTTTAAAACATTCAGTACTGAAGTTAGTAAAATAAAAACTTGTAGCACACAATATGGCACAGACTGAAACCTAGTACCAATGTCAAAATGACATTAACTTTACATACAATTGTCTTTTCCCCCCATGAAACTATTAAATTGCCATCTCAACCAAGCATATGATTGCTGTTTGGTAATTAAAGTGTGTGCTTATATGTAAGACTCTTGCAAGGGCTTGTTTTTCTTTTTCGTGGAGTAGAAATTCCTCTGAAAAAAGGATCGGAAACCATGATGTACTAAAACTCTCCATTGAAACCGATACTAATGAATATTTCTTAAACGACATGTGGCATTAAAAGTCTCACACTGAAGCCAGTACTAATGAAAGTTTTTTTCAAGCTGCAGCATTTCGACCATGCCGCACTATAACTCTGTAATGAAATTAATGACAGCCGGCTTCAATTAACTTTCAGGGAAGCAGGTCTCCTTCACAATTCAGGGATTAAAAAATCGGATGTGTTGTCATGTCTGCCAAATTGAGATATAATTCAGAATGAACACCATCATTAAAAATTATTCAACATGTCCTTTGAAGTTTGACAATGACTAAGGTAAAAGTGAATTGACCCTGGCCCTGTCATCAATGCTAACGATTGTTCAGGTCGAATGGCAGCTCCTCGTGGCCGGGAAGGACCAATGTGACTCTTTGGAAAGGTGGAGCAGACACTCCAATCCGTTCTCACTCCGAACGCATAAAATACGGACGCTTGGGCAGTGGCTGTCAGCGTCAGATACGACGCAAAATGCACCCTGCAGCTTGTGTGTAGAACGCACCAAGCATAGCAGCAGCTACGTGGCGCTTGAAGATGACCTAGTAATAACAGCGACTACGGTAGCGAGTAGTATGGAAGGCCGAAACTCCACGTAGGGAGGTTGGCTGGTGTGGTGGATGGATCAAACAACACCAGATTTTCACCCCGAGACCGGGGTTTGTGTCCTGCGTATCACTTTTCCTAAACCAAATTGTCCCGTACTTCTTTTCCTAAACCCAACTGTCCCGTTCTTGTCCCGTGTGTCAAGAAAACGTGCCTTTTACAAGCCCACCCACGATCTTTTCCTTAAAGCGATGGTTCGGAGTAATTTCACCCTAGGTTGCTTTGCACCTTGACCTCGAGCCAAACAACCCCCCATAAGCTTTTTTCCCTTGTTATAACGTTGGTCGAGTTACCGTTATCAGCTGGTTAGCTTAGTGCAGGCAATGGATCCAGAATGATACCAAACTTCTACAGTAGTACAAATAGTTTCTGTACACGCAGATCACAACATCTATTGCTTTTAAACCGCAGCCGGGATATATACAACTGTGTAGCATCTTGTCCTATCGCCTCACGCTGCAGGAACTGCTTCTGCTGATTCTTCTTTACCAGTAGTCTCTTCCGGCAATTGATGCTGTGCTCTGTGCGTGATTTTGCGCGATAGCAGCCGAGAGGAGTATCCATCAAGCAAGTGTTATTTCAATATATTCTGGTGTAGTTACAAACTTTCTAATGCCTTGTTTTATAAGTACATAAACTATTTAAACTACTGTAGAAGTTTGGTACCATTCCGGGCATTATTAGTGGGGTAATTTACGAGGTACAAACGTGGATCCATTAGCGCCTGCACTAAGCTAACCAGCTGATAACGCTAACTTGACCAACGTTATAACAAGGGAAAAAAGCTTATGGGGGGTTGTTTGGCTCGAGGTCAAGGTGCAAAGCAGCCTAGGGTGAAATTACTCCAAAACCATCACTTTAACCTAACTGCGTCAAAAGAGACACCAATTACCCCGACCCAGCGCATTAGATATGACGCTAAAGGAGACTTTTAGCGTCAATAACACTGCCAGAGGCACCTGACCAAGCGTCCGTATTTTACGAGATGGGAGTGAGAATGTGTTGGACAACACAGAGTACGCTATATTAGGCTGGAAGCTGTAGATATTAATTAGGGGAACTAGAAAGGGAGGAATGAAGAAATATAAAAACCAAGGGGTGGAGAGGAGATTAAATAACTAAAAAATTTAAAGTGAAGTGAGGAGAGATTTGGAATGAAAACACAAAATACATGACAGGAAAAGAGGTAAATGAAAAGGAGAGAAGACTGTCAATATAATCTACTAGTAAAACCAGTGTCCTAGGTTTGAGCTTTTATTTTCTGATTTTCCCCCTTGGGCCGATTGAGGTTTAATCTGATCTAATCTAAGGAAGAAGAGGACGTGAGAGGACAGGAAAGTGCAGAAGAAGGAGGAGGATGATGAGGCGAGTGGAGCCGACATTAGCATTTGTATTACCTCATTCTTCTGCCAATGGCATCTCACTCGCCTCTGTTAAAGTCTGCACATTATTGTGGATTCGCAGCATTATTATTACCTTGGATGGGGAACAATTTCTACCCCTCTATTAGAAAGTGATATCTGGTATCTGGCACAAACACACACACACACAGACACACACACACACAAAAGGTTGGGGGAGTGCAAGGATCCAAGTGCAATGGAAAATAGCAGGTTTAATTTGAGCCCGGATGAGGAATTCAGAAAGCTATTAAACTCCTGATGACTTATTTTAGACACATTTGGGCACACAGATGTGACACAAACACAGCATAGTAATACACATATGTGGACACACATTTAAAACACACACACACACACAGTTCTGAACCTGAAGGTTTTAGCATTGAAACCCAAGTGAAGCACTTTTAAGAACTCGCTTCAGTAGGTATTTAGCTGCCTCACGCTCACAATAAGAACTCATTAGACTCAGGACCACAGGCAAGAAGTCATCACACTGCTTTAATCAGAAGCAGCTCTCTATATGCTTTAGGAGGTTGCGAGAGAGAGACAGAATAAGACACTAGGCCTTTATACACACTCACAGTACACACAAAAGCATGCATACGGATATTACAGACAGGCATGTATTAGCACAGAAATAGATTCCATTCATACACTGCTTGTTTTTAAAAGCACAGAACTGATCTGTTTTTGTGTTTTGTGTGTGTGTGTGTGTGTGTGTGTGTGTCTACTGTACACACAGAGTCGTAGTGCCCTCTAGTTGTGTTACTCTCTAATGCCTATGAAGCACAACTAGTTATGAAGCCTACTTGAAATATCACACACTTTCCTTTTGAGTGGAAGGTTAATGTACCGCATTATCAAAAGCTGTCAAAATAAAGCTAAACATAAAGTTTCTTCCCTCTTCACCCTTCCTTTCATATATTTCACCATTATGCTCTTGCATCTGCCTACCTCTCACGCAAGATGTATAAGTGGAGTTGGTGTTTGGTATTTTTATTTTCTCAAGCACTTGGTTTTTATGCCCATAATAATGCTGATGGGACTGAAAATTTGTCCCTGTCATTACAAAAACAACAACTTAATTTGTTTGTCAAGTCAATGTCATACACATATAATGCTTGTAACACACTTAATTTTTCCTCAGTACTCCTACAGTTACTCCCCCAGGCTGCTATCACGAATACAATCTCAATCAACCTGAATGGTCCCATGAGGGTTAAAGAAACTGGGAAATAACCTCTGTGACATAGAGTATAGGACAGGGCTCCAGACTGCGACCAAATGGTCGCATTTTGCGACCAAAATTTGAGAGTGTGCGACTGAATTTTACATCCAGTCGCACATGTGCGACCAGTAAATTTGCCCCCTTTTTTTACATGTTAAACGTTGAAATTTCGGGACCTGAGAGCACGTAAGCACAAGCTTATCTGTCCTCTGAAAATTGACAGAGAGCAGAGCTCTGACACAAACAAACACACTCGCACACACGCAGAGCTGCAGACGATGCAAACTACGTCGGCTCTGCAGTTTTGTTGAAGTCACAGTGAGTCACGGAAATGCCGATAAAGTGGTTTAAAGTGTGGTTACAGTTTTTCATAACTTCACGCAGACAGTGTTTGCTGCGATATGATATTAATGGCGAGCCGAAAGCGGTCGCAGTGCTGTTGACGTTACACTTCCTCGGAGATGAGCAGGCACAACAGTGGTTTCTATGCTCTGGTGACTGACTGACAGGCTGAAGTTGTAATGCCAGGTAACTTTATTTCTACAGCACCTTTTCAGCAACAAGGCAATTCAAAGTGCTTTATATGAAACATTAAAGAGCAATTCAAAACGGTCATGATGAAAATAAAACAGGCTAAAAAATAATATACAAATACAATAATTAACAAAATATATATATTTTTTTTTTACTGTCACGACAGCGCTGGGGCTGTCAGTTTACCTTATATGTTGCATCTTCAAAAGTGACACTGAATTTGAAACAGCACATTGTAATTTCTGCATTTTTATCAAAGTATTTATTAGTAATACAGTGAAAATTAGTAGAAATGTGAATATTTGGTTAGCATGTTGATTTACGTTGTGTGCCCCTAAAATTTCTGGTTGTGCCCCTAAAATTTTCAGTTAGTCTGGAGCCCTGTAGGAGTTTTTTGATGAAGAAGTCTTAATCCCTCTCCATCATTCTCATATTGACCAAGTTGCCTGTTAAGGTCTTTCTCCTCTGTTCTGCCCACATCATTATCTGCCCATTATGCAAGCATTGCCCCCAACATCGATTAATGATTCATGACTCCACAAGGTAGAAGTTTTCTGCAGGACAATGCAAGCCTCATGTTTCATTTAAAGTGCACCTCAGTGTCTAAGAATCAACAACCGAGGGTGGTGATGATAATATGTCAGGATGGCACTCTCTTAGCCATACTAATTTCTTTAGAACTTTCATCAAAACAAAATTTAAGACATCTTTATCTCTCTCCATCACTCAAGGTATTGACTGACCTGAGATAAATTCCTCCTCCATCATTTATCAGGTTATTGAGCACATTATGAACAAAAATGGCAACAGCAGACAGTAACTTCCCTTTCTTGAATGATGAAAGAGATGAAGTGAAAACGGAAATCCGATATCCGCCCCTCATGCAGTAGTGACAGCTACTTTTACACAGTGACTGATGGCACAAAATGAATAGCATTTGTGATACTTCAAAAAGAATGGCGAACCAGACCTAGTTAGCCTTGATTTAGTAAAATTGAGGTGAAAGGACATCTAGATTTCTAAGTTGAATCCAGGATAGAGACTAAATTTAACCGTTATTTCAACTGCATTTGAATGACTACATTTTGATGTGTTTTTAGGACAATTGCCTTACTCAAAAATAAAAAAGTTTCACTTTAAATCAGATTTAGCCTAGTTTTACCTTGACATCGATATTGTACATCTTTTGACAAATCCCCAAACCAATGCTTACTAGGCTAGTCTAAAAAGAAGACTTCTTCATCTATATTAGAAACGTTTATTTTTCTCTGTTGTCTGTCTGTCACCTTGTCGTATTTTATGTGTTATGTGTTACGCTCCTTACGTGGTGCTTTAATCCCCCTTGCCCTTATATGGATCCAGGATCTCACTAAAACAGGGTGAATGGTTACGGCAGGACAACAGTAAATGTATTGAATGTCAATCTAAATCTGAATGTAACATTTTGTGTATATAAAAATATATTGCTTTATTAAAAATAAAGTTGTCCTCTGAAGAGGGGGGTGGTGGTCCAAAAAAAGAACTAAAAAAAGAAAAGTTTATTAGAGTGTTGTGCTTCAAGCTAGATTCTCAACTGCAGCTCCTCAAATCTGTCATACCGTATTATTATCTTATGTGCAGGCAAGAGTGCATCCACCCAATTCTATTTTAAGCACTACAGATTGAAACCAAGTCTTAATCTCCCTGTGTCAGGAAGTATTGACTGAGTTCACTGTCAAACTTCTCCTCTTTTGTTCCTCCCACATCATCAATTGGTCATTACGAAGCAAAGACCTGGAATAGTGTTTTTTGGGTGGATGTCCCTTCTAATTGTGCATATATTGAGCACATTGGGAGGCTAACATTTTTCTCTCTGTTCCTCCCACATCATCACTTAGTCATTATGAAGGCTGAGTCATTAGTGCGCAGACAGATCGTTAATGCAGAGACAGGTCGTTAAGAGAGCCCAGCTCTTTGTCCTTATTCAATAGGGAAGTATTATTTTCACACCTGAGTGTTATTCATCTTTGTGACAGTGAATGGGAGAACAGAGCTGGATTTATGGACAGAGACACTCTAAAATAGCTGCTGTTGTCCCGTATCTCAGTGTGTTAAGGTGATACCACAGGGGAATTGTAAGGTTGGGTGATGTGCTGCTGTTGGTAACAGACCAGTATTTTCATTAGAGCTTAACTGAGCATGTCTGAAACGCCTGTGGCAGTTCACTGCAGATATTTGTTATATTTTTGACAATTCATACTGTTGGATTTGTATTGTGTTACACATTGTAGGCTTCCAACTTTTACTATTTCTTTGCCAATGCTTGTATCTCCGCACAAACACAGTTTGATGACTAAAGCAAAGAAAAACTGAACATTGTGAAAACTTAGATGTTGAGGATGTGGAGTCAAAGCAGTGTTTCCATGCTCTGTTATCGCGACTGTTGTCAAAAAGTCTTTATTTGGAGTCCGAGAATAAAACCCCCACGATTATACAAAGTGGTCTACAATAACCCTGCGATGCAATTCACTTATTCAATTCTTATTGGCATGCATTTGCATTCGATTGACTTGGATATATTGAAAAGGATACTTTATTCTTCCCACCACAACCTACAATGGCAGCACATGAACACTTTAAAACGTAATGCAACAAAACAGCAGATTATGCCCTCTAAAATAAGTAATGAAGTGAATCAATATCTCTCTGGCACAGCGTCAAACAATGAACATCACAAGCTTCACAGTAGTAGTAATGGTAATTTCCTCTAGACAAATCTATTACATTAGACATTAGATCACGTTGTAGATCATGATCCCCTTTTTCAAATGTGTGTGTGTGTGTAAGATTGAGAGAGAGAGAGTGAGAATTCCCAATCCCTTGTATATAGCTTGTTGAAATTATTTCTATGGTAGTGTCAAGAAGACAGAGTTGGCCGGGTTAAGTGCGTGTCAGCTGACGTGACTTTATTTTCATATGCTGACAAAGTCGGTGCATCACCTCCAATACCAAAGCAAACGGCACCATCTCTGTGATAAATATGATTTCAAATCGGAGGATTATAAAATGTCATCTTTTGAAGTGTTTATTTACGTATGGGGAAGACAAACTGACAAACATGACCTTTTCTTTCTGCAATATGAAATGGAATCGATATGGTTGCCATGCAGAAGTACATTCAGGTGCCCCCCCCCCCTTGTGTCATTATGTACTAGCCAAAAGTGGACTCCTCCTGTGAATCCTTACAATAAAAGTGTCGACCTTTTTTCTGTAATTGTCATCAACAAAATTGTATCCTCAATCTACTTGTTTACGAATGCAAATACATGCAAAAAGTTCCTGTAAGTCTAGTTTTAAAATGTGTTCATAATGATTATTTGAAATGAAAAGAAATTATCTTACTGTTGACCGTATTATAATTGTTTTTCTTGAAGCTAGTTAGGACAAAAGTTGAGCCTTTATATGTTGGTACAAAAAAGAATACCATTTTAACAGGAGGCTGATTCCTTGAGTGTCTGGCCTGTTCAATGGCCCCCCATAGTCTGAAAGCCTGTCTGGGGCTGCAACCTTTTACACTAAAACATACCTCTTTAGATAAGCCTTCAACATTACATAATATTGCATTTTACCTGCTGTTACTTGCTAGTTTTATTGTTTCACTTGCTTTTAATAAGCTTGCTTATATGTCAGTTTTATTTCTTCACTTGTTTTTAATGTGCTCAATGTACTGGTTTTATTGCAAAGTGTAAAATGTATAACTACTATAAGTAGTAGAGAAGAAGTAGAGGAAAGCAGGCTTCCTGGCAATGGTAGTGAACATTCATAAAAAACCCCAGCGTACCGCCAAACATTGCATTTGTGTACTCTAATTATTAACATTACTGTCGCTTATCTCAAAGTCATCTCTCGATGTTACACTGATAAAAACTCTTTTTATTAGACCATTTATAGCTTTAACAAAGCGATCCGTCATGTTTTGCTACACCTTTCAGCAAAATGGCTGTTCTTTTTTTCCCATCGTTTTGGCTCTCTCTTACCACATATTTAAGACCATTCTACTCCCTGTGGTCTGTACATGAAGAATCATACAGATGTTTGTTCAGGCAAACCCGCTCCGCCAGTCTTCCCAGCAGACCATGTTGAAATAGAATGCGCAGCACATGCCGAGTTACAAATATTCGGCGGTGCACGACCACACGTCGCGAGCCTTCGAAAGACGTGGTGATGGCGACCATAAATTTACCTTAACACTTACACACCTGCACATCCTGCTGGCTAAAATGAACATACATTCTCCCAGAGGGTCTTGGACATGTTTTTGGCAGGATTTAAAAGCGTGACCAACAGTGGACTTTCTAAATGTCCCCTGTTGGCTCGGTGGTCCACTGTTGCTGAATATATAGGTCCACTGCTGGATAGGCATGCAACTACACACACACACACACACACACACACACACACACACACACACACACACACACACACACACACACACACACACACACACACATTAGGAACATTCACACCATGGTCATTCATCCAGGCGGTGAGTTGAGTAATGAGTGGTTTTAGTGAAGGGGACAGCTCACCTTCTTACCAACCCTTCTCAAGGAGACTTCTGATCATTGTTGTCAGCCACAGCTAAGCACATTAAATGGATACCGCACTGTCCAAGGGTGTGTGAGCGTGTGTGTAATTTGAGATGGAGAGAAATGGGTGCATGTGTGAAAAGGAAGGAAACAGAGTGGAAGAGTATGTCTTTTTTTCATATGTGTGTAAAACAGATTGCGTCTATGTGTGTCTTTACATGTGCGTGCGAAAGTGGTAATCCCAGAAACCTTACATCTGTCTCCCATTATGATTAGGATAGACCCACTGATAGATGTTTAATGGACTTTCCTTTCTGTGTCTGTGTGTGTGTGTGTGTGTGTGTGTGTGTGTGTGTGTGTGTGTGTGTGTGTGTGTGTGTGTGAAAGGAGCATTTAGCAGCCAATCAATCACGAGCTGTCAGATGGGTAAGTGCGGGGAACAGTGTCGGCAAAGGTGACAGACACATGCACGCTCATGTGCACACATATAAACACATACAGCAGGACACACAGGAACAAAACTTGAGTCAGCAGGTGGGAAATAAAATCCAGAGAGTGGTCATTAAAGCATTTAAGTATAGGCTATATATACATACCTCATGAGCTTAAACTTACAGTACAGTTTACCTTAATATCTCTAACAGAAGTTTTTCTCAACCCGTCCCAAAAACAACAAAATCAATCAGTTCAAGCTAGCCACAGCGACATAAACATAAAGAGAGGAAGAAACGGGGAGGGCCATTTCAAAAGGGAGGGACTCACATGCACTTTAGTCTGGACCACCAAAATCCTCAAACCAAAAAAAACAGAGAAGCTCGGATAACAACACACACACACACACACACACACACACAGTTAGTGTGACATTCTCTACGCAGGACACAGTCTTGTTTTTTTTTTTTTGCTTTTTCTTTACTGAGAACATTGTTTTTTTTTTAGAATTGTTTCAGCTTCATAAAGTCATTATATGGTGAAACAGTGTTTCATGAAAATCAATTTAATGTTAACAGGGGAGAGGAAAAAAGAAGATGAGATTCAGAAATGAATTGACTTAAATTAACCTTCTACATGCGTATGTTTATAATAAGGTACTTTCTTTGTCCCCTTGGGGTTTATTGATTTTTTTATTGTTATTTTTCTTGATTTACACACACACACACACACACACACACACACACACACACACACACATATAAGCACACACAGTACAGTTTGTCTGAAAAGAAGCCTAGAATACACAATCCAGGATAAAAATAACTCAAGGTTATTATTTATGTTCATTCAGCTGGGAGTAAAGACTGTAATGCTTTTGTTCCATTACTGCTTTTAACTTTGACAAACAGTAATAAGAGAATTGGTAATTCATCCAGTAATTATAAAAAAAAACTATACATATATTGTCCAAGCTTTTAAAAAGGCAGCTAAAGGGGTTTAAATACCAAATCGCCCAACTGCAGTTGAGCTAATGAAGCTTCTTAGATGGGGGTCAAATGTTTCCAATCTATGTTTCCCTGGCAAATGCAATTAACAGAAATTTTGAAGATTTTGTATTTCAAACCTGAGCTAAATATAATTAATTACTTAAGTTATCTCGATAGTAGATAAAGTGGTCAGATCCAGAGCCCTCTGGACCAGCTAGGCAGTCAAACTACTAATAGACTGCTTAGCTGGTCCTCTAAAAGATGTTTTTTTTTTTTATTAGACAAAATTGTAAAATTGCAATTTGTTTTGTCAAAGATCACTGTGGCTTTGGCTTTGTGATGGACAGTTCAATATAATCTGATACGTATAGTAGTACTAAACTATCACCAACACAAATCACAACATACTGGATGAACAAACATTAAAAAGACAAACATACACAAACAGACAATCGTCAGATCCCACTCAGAGATTCAGAGGTGTAAAAAAATAATCAAAAAGTTCAGGCCATAACAAGTGAAAACACACACACACTCACACTCACACTCACACACACTCACACACCCACACACGCACACCAACATTTTTGTTTGGTATTAGCCTAAAGCAGCCAGCGACGGCAAACAAATGTAAACATGAAAGCACCTTTCAGTGAGCTTGGGCGTGTGAATATTTAAGGTATTATTTGTGCGTGTGTGTTTTATTTGTGCGTGTGTGTGTGTGTAAATAATATGTGGAAGCACTTGAAAACCCCTCTGACCTGAAGATTTGTTTACATACAGAATTAAGGAGATTAAAACTGACACAGTGAACCCCAATCCGAAATGAAAAGTCTTAAATTCCCACAAAGAGCACCGACACACCTTAGTAGCACATCACAATAGCAACGAAACACACTCATACACACACATTTACATGCTGACAGACCAAATGTGATCCTTTCTATAAAGAAGAAAAGGAGGAGAGTACAAAGAAACATTAGAAAAGAACCCAGAGAAAAACATGACAGTGCAGAATGATGGAAAGGGTATTATCTAAGCTGTGTTGCACTGTGCACGAGAGCAGTCTAACTTTGCACACAAAGAGGCAGAACCAAAGTCTCATCTCCCAGATATAATGTGTATGAGCTGTTAATAAGGGCTTTGCCAAGTATTTGGGATAGCAAGTCAAATATTTAAAAGAAACAAAAATGTTCACACAATGGTCTGTAAAGATGTCTCACAAAAAATGATAAGGATAAAAAAATGATAAATGTGTACACATTAGCTAAAGAAACACTGAGAACATTTACATGCACACCAATATTCCACTATTGTTCCTAATATGACAATATTCCGAATTTGATACAGGTCATGTAAACAGCATATTCCTATTGGATATTTGAAATAAGCCCTTTTTCTGAATATAGCATTTTCCGATTAAGATGTGGGATATTCCGGTATTATTCGGGTTTTAGAGGCATTCTTTGGACATGTATTCAGCACATTCAGAATATGTGTCTCAATCAGGGTTTTTACCGCAGTTTACGGCTTCTTGCCTGTTTATGGCTTATGGTCTGCTGTGTGCGTTGCTATGGTTGCTGTACACAAACCAACCAGCCAACAGTCTGCAAGGCTGCAGACCCGATAAGAAGGAGAAACACAGCTACTTTTAAACATGGTTTAAACAGGTTTTTGGATATGCGCACACATCGCTACGCCTGGTTGAAGGAATGAAAGAGGGACGCTGTGTTCACTCGGTCCAACAAGTCCGCCGCCGCTGGAAAACTTTGACAAAAATCCTGTTTTGCACGCTACAAGTAAACAGGAATATTAGTGGAATAGTCACTTAATCATTTGCCACGTAAACAGCTTAGTCGGAATATTGCCTTTTTCGGAATTAGGGCAAAAACTGTTGGAATATTATGTGCATGTAAACATAGTCAATATTTTGATCACATCCATGGTTCCTCCCCAAAGTACATTGTTTATATTCTTGAGGTCTAATAAAACATAAAAACACCTTCCTCATAAACATTTACCGGGACAATTTTTAGAGAAATTTTGAACCTATAGTCCTAGTGTTAGTGTTTGCCGAGCAGTCTTCTTCTTCTCTGCCTTTGTTGGCACATTGCTATGTTTCTTGGCATGTTACCACCAACTGTTGATCAGTGGCAGACTTATCTCATGAAATGGCGTATGTATGACACGCCGATTCGTATGCCCATTATTGCCGTGTTATCAAGACGCATTCTCGCTTTTTAGCGTGTTTATCAATGCCGTTTGGCCTCCACTGACTTACATTATCTTGCGATTGCGTGTGAATTTACGACGTAGCAAGTAGTATGAAATGGCAAAAATCCGCGTAGGGAGGTTGGTCGGGGTGATGGATGGGTAAAACACAGGACTTTCACCCAGGAGACCGCAGACCGCGTGCCGTGTGTCACTTTTCCTTTGCATCCTGCGTGTCACGTTTCCTAAACTCAATCGTCGCTTTCTTCTCGCGATAGCACGCCATGTGGCGTATGTTTATGTCCGCTGTATACCGCGTAGACTTCCACGCGGATGGCTCAAAATGCGTACAGATAACATGCCACTTGTCTTAAGAAAGTGGGCGTGTATGTTTACGTGAAGTCATGATGCCATGTTGATCAGTGGAGTAGCATGAAACTGATAGCAGGACAGGTGTGTGCTTCTTTGTGTAAATAAGATAATAACACATATGGGACTTTTAAAAACATCGCTCTGTGGTGCTTCAACTGGTCAGAAACACCACATGGTACCTTTAAAATAAATTTGTGAAATCAATTATTTTCTGTTTGTCAAAGGTGTAGTTTACACACTGCATCTGCATGATTTTGGATTTTTGTTTATCTTACATTAGTAATGGACTATGGTTACCATCTACCCAAAATAGTATATTGCACATTTTCTTAGGAAGACTTTGTAAACACAAGCCCAATGGGAACAAACATTTAATGTTCAGAACCATATTCGATTCCAGACTGCAATTTTCTAAGTTAACATTGAGCAGAAATGGTTTGAAAGTTTTCCCTTAACAGTAGTTCAGTAACAGTAAACGTCTCTAAAACTTTGTGACACATCATGAAAAAACTAAGGAGAAACAAACAAGATAAAAATAGGTGAGTCTTTACCCATAAGGAGTGCTATGAGGACTACCGGCAACTGGAGCTCCTAAATCAACTCACATACAATCCCACTGGACCAAACTATTGGTACACACATACACACACTTAGAATCCCAGTTCAGTACAACCCAAACACAGCCACTGATGATCTGCTGTCAAATATGAGCAAAACAATCCATAGACAAATATTTGTTGTGACAGGGGACACAAACCAAATGCTAATTTGCAGACACCACAGAGGATTACATCTGTGAACAACCGCAAGATTGACTGGAAGGTTAGTTGAGAAATCACTGTACAAACTATTCAAAGAAACAAACAAATGAGAACAAAACCGAATGAAAAGCAAGCGACGGGAAACAAATAACATCAGCGGGGACAGAAACTCTCCACTTCTAAACTTAGTATGCCACGTGTGTGAGGTGAGGTCTGGGTGAAGAGTGCATATAAAAGAGTTCATACACAATTTATGGTAGAAATCTGACTCCTCTGAGTCTGACACCCAATCATACACATATACAGTGTGCACGCAAACACACACCACACTTATTTCCTGTACCCTAACCCCGACCGTCCCACAACGTGTTGCAGATGTGGAGGCCGGTAAAATGTCCTAACTGGAGGATTTTCCTTGTCACTCAATAACCTCTCGTGTGGACATTTGGTTCTCATAATGCAAATAGTAGAGCACACAGACCCAGAGACACACACACACACACACACACTCACACACGCATGCACATACGCATAATAACTCCTACTGTACAACACTCAAAATAGCCATTTCATTATTCAGGAGTTGAATCCAAATAAAAGGCTGTCGAAGTGTGTGCCTGGATGTGTGCACATTTGAGTCCCCTCAACGATATAAAACTCAGATGTGGCTTTAGATTGCTTCTATATTTCATCTGAGTGTGTCTCTACGTACATGCCCATGCTCTACCATGTGGATGTTATTTTGAATTCATGTTAAGTTGGAAATCATTCACTATATAGCCCACTTTATATTGCGTTTTCCATTTGTAGTGTTGTCTAAATGCCTTGTGACAGATACTGTATAACTCCTCGGACACAAGCTACAGTAACCCACAATGCAATGTAAAAAGTGGCATACAATCGATAGACACTAACCAACCTTTATCTACCATCATGCATTGTGCATTCAGACAGGATAAAATAGGTATCTGCCACATTAGAGGAATGACCTGAGTATTATCCAAAATATATTGTTTGCCAACTGCTACTGACACTATATAATCCTCTTCAGCAGTGATTCCCAACCAGGGGTACTTGTACAGTTGCCAAGGTGGGTATGTGGAAAAAATGGAGAGAAGTTCAACTAATAAAAAAATAGATACAGTATTATGATTTGATTAAATTATATCCACATATTAACATTAAGTCAACTGTAACACCTGAACACTATTTTGCAGTTATGAAAGCAAGTGTGAAAAACAGGCGAGCAAGTTAACAAAAAGTAATAGCCAAAAGTAATGCCTAAACAGTTCAAATTATTAGCTAAAAGTAATGGAGAAACTAGTTAAAAGAGTTAGTTGAAAGTAACTTTTAACATTCAGCTTCACACCAAGTAGTAGTAGGCTAGTAATAGTACGATTGCTGACTAAACCAACCTTAATATTGACAGTTCACTTGTATAAAAAATTCACCATACCACATATGTAACACTCATATATAATGAATAGTGTTATACATTTGGAACATCAGGAATCAATGATGGGATGCATGAGTTTATCTGACAGGGCTGTGGGGAACCACTGCTCTACAGTACTTTAAATTCTGTGTATGGTGAGTAGTGAATAAGCTTCTTTTTTTTTTATGAGGTTATGTGGTATGTTTGTGAGAGTGGCCAGGTTCTTATTATTTTGGCCCGTTTTAGATTGTCTGTTGATGGCCAGCATGTGTATGTGTTTGAAATAGAAGTTCTATAAACATAAAGTTTGTCACCGTGTGTGTGTGTTAGATCCTGTTACCGAGCCTGTATTCAGGGTTACAGTTGGTAGATGTATAATACGTTTTATGTTGTTAGGACATATGTTTTTTTGTGTGGTCATTATTGAAGGTGGGATTGTGTGGAAATATTTATTCATGTTTTGTTTCAGCTGATGAATCATTATATCCCTCCCCACATTTTTAGCTTGATTCAGTTTCTGCTCCATGAATTGGATGTTAGTGTTGAGGGTGAGCTGTTGCACTACGCTATCATTTTACTGCCATACAAATTCAATAAGGGAATCTCAAAATAGTGTGTATGTGTGATGCTTAATGTGTTGGATGTGTTCCAACTTTTAGACATTTTTGTACATTGTATATTGCATTTTAATATACAGTGTTTGAATCCAGCTTTCTGTGGCTGCAAAAAACATCTCTGAATAAACAAAAACAATAACAAACAGAAAAAACTTTTACGGCTCTATTTTAACGATCTAAGTGCACGGCGTAAAGCTTCTGGCATAGGTGCGTTTAGGGCGTGTACGAATTCACTTTTGCTAGTTTAACGGCGGAAAAAGGGTCCGTGCGCCGAGCGCATGGTTCAAAAGGGTTGTACTTAGTCGGTGTGTTTTGGGCATAACATGCGATAAACCCGTTCCCTTTAAAAGCCATGTGCGTTTGTACCTTAGCACATTGCTATTATGATGGTGGATTTGCTAAGCAGGAAGGACAGATTTTCAGGAGAAGAAACTGATCTGTTCGTGCGTGAAGTGAAAGTGCGCCAGCAGATCATATATGGCACGAGCACTATGCCACCAAAACTCCATAATAGTGTTTCACATTGTAATATTTGTAATCTTTTGCATGTTTGTGTGCTGCTGCGCATCCCTGTGTGTGCAACAAGCACAGTGTGCGTGTGCATTTTACTAATGCGCTGTTAAAATAATAATGAAATGCTGCGTTATTGACTTTAGACCAGGTTTTTGTTGGTCAATGGCGCAATGACTTTCCACTGCCTCAAGATGAAGAAAAATGCACCTGAACACACCTCCCTGTAAGACCAGCACGCCCATGGGCGCACAGATGGGCGCAGGTGCATTTGCAAATTTAACGACGTGGATGCTGGACGGGAAATTGACAACTGCGTCAGTCTTAAACTAGCAATGACACTTTGCGCTGTGTGCAAGATTGTTCCCTTAAAGTTGCTGTTCAACTTGGTTCACTTCATTACAAACACAGAGCACATACAGTAGGTCTATGACTATGAGGGATAACACTTAACACAGTCAATGCAAACTGTTGAGTTTTTATCAAATGCTGCTCAAATGTGCATTCACAACACATTACTCAGTAGAATTTAATTTGCAACCGATAGCACGTATTCAAAACACTTTCCGGACTTTTCTTAATCTCGCTTGATAAATGAGCCGCGCTGTGAGGAAAGAGCACTTTCTGAGCACCCATAAGCCCTCTAAACAGATTAACAAAGACTTATGGGTAAATAGAGGCAGCGGGGGTGAAAAAAAGTGAACATCCTTTTTAATAGAGCTTCCTGGAAGCAGAGTGCGGTAATGTGACGCAACTGTTTCTCTTCCCGACATTCGCTGATGAGAAATAAATGAATGAAATGAAGGTTTTAATGCTGCTTTACGTGTGTGTGTGTGTGTGTGTGTGTGTGTGTGTGTGTGTGTGTGTGTGTGTGTGAGAGAGCAATACACCTGGTGCACCTGGTGTTTGTGTGTAAAAGTGTCAGAGGAAAAAAGACAAGAGTGATATTATGATACTGCTCCAAGACGCTTGATTTGCCCTCTTTTCAAAGTGGTTTAAACTGTGTGGTTGGTTTGGGCCGCGGTGTGTGTGTGGGTTTGTCTGGATGTGAGAGTCTCTCGAGGTCATCTCGGTTTCTTTCAGAGATATTGAAAGACATGGCCTCATGCCTGACCTCTGCAGTACACACATTTAGTAGGGGTGGTTAGCTGACATTTTTTTCTTTTCCTTAGAATGATTTACTATTTCATGTTTTGTTTATCATATGTTTGGTTTTGATGTAATTTTACAGTGCAGTACGTGTAATACTGATACTGGCTTAATGGGTGGAACTAGAGACTTGACTTGAACTTGAGTGCTGTGTGTCTTGAGACTTGGAAGATAACATTTGTATCTCAAGTTCTGACCTCTTTAAATTAAGAAGTAAGGCAGGCATAACGACATACCATGACAATCTAATTATGAGGCATATATATTTACAGAACTCTGTTTCAGTCATAGACTATAAAGTATGGATGTAGTCTCTGTGACGTAACCCACAGGTTGGCTTCATTTGTCAGCAACAGAGGTTGCCGCTTGGTTTCTGTTAGGTAAAAAAACCCTAATAACAGCTTTGAAAAGGAAAATGTTTCTGTTGCTGTGCAATTTTTCAGTTAGTTGACTTCATGGCTTCCCCTGAAGGAGATGTGAGACTCGACGTCAAAGATTCAGAAAGAGCTCTGGGTGAAGATGTGTGCTGCGACCATATTGTATGTTTTGTATACTGTACTGTTAAGTGTCAACATATGTTACTTATATTTATAGTTTTTAATATGAACTCGAGGAGAAGTACTTGTTGCTAAAGTAACAGCAAATAGGGATCCAAATAAACAATAAACACACACATCTGTAAAATATACAGTATTACAGACCCATAGTTTGCTGATGTGCTAACCAGGGCTGGACTGGGGTAAAAAATCAGCCCTGGACTTTTGAGAACCAGATCAGCCCACCCCAATCGGCCGGACACCAACAGTCCTTGCACTCCCCTTCAACACATGTTCATACCAGCAGGGTTCAACATTAGCACTATTTACCAGCCAAATGCTGGTAAAATATGTAAGTGGCTGGTAGACTTGCTTGATTCACCAGCCAACAATAAGTAGCCTACAATTTTAACATTCACTAGAATGTTTGGCTGGTGGACAAAAAGTGAATGTTGAACCCTGCATACCAGCCCCTAATGTCACTTAGCTGAGTGGTGGATGTACTCACTGAGTCAAAAAGGCTGCCTGGCTCCTGATGGCAAGATGGCTAAAGGTTGAGGGTAGAGCCTGGGTGTCTTGTATAGTAAACAAGTGACAAGTCTGTAAATTAAGCTAAAGCTGCATTTTGTACACAGTATGTGTTTGTGTTATTGTGGAATATGGATAAATCAGAAAGCTATAGTACTATGTTAACAAGTGCCTTAGCTTGCTAAACCATAACTAACATTAGCTCACTAACAGCTAACTTGTCATCTCTGGTAGACAAGGGTGCTAAAATAATCATTTGACTTGCTTAAATCTCGCGTTTTTAGCTAGCTACCGGCGGCACTTTGTGGTTATTTTGGCCGACGGTGGGGGCAGGGCTTACATGCTCTCTCTCTCTCTCTCTCTCTCTCTCTCTCTCTCTCTCTCTCTCTCTCTCTCTCTCTCTACGATAGCATGGACGTGGGCCATAGTAGGATGTGATTGCCAATGTTTAGATGAGAGACAAACCAGTGGGCCAATCATATGATCTCTCTCCTCTCTGTGGGTTGCTGGTCAGTCAAAGACCAAGGATGTGAATGGCCAGTGTTCACAAGAAAGACACATAAGTGGGCCAATCATGTGATCTCATGTGAGGGAGTTTTTGACCGGAGTGCGGCCCATTCATGCACACAAATAGACCGGCCCACCGGGAAATCTCCCAGTACTCCCGATGGCCAATCATTGCCTGGTGCTAACAAAATATCCTGTTAGTGCAAAGACTCACAGAAGCCCATCAGCAAAACAAGTTAACCAAATAATCCATTTCTCTCTGTAGTGAAGTGTCTGATTGGCTGTAGCTGAGGAGGACAACTGTGACAAGAAATGACTCCTATACATCCTGTGCCTTATTCGTGCCAGTCTCTCACAAAGTGTTTGTTGTTTGTCCTATTTTATTTCCAGACAGTGGAATAAAAACACAGTTGGCACCACAGAGACTTGGAGATGCTTTGTTGCTTCATGTACTGGACACTATAAACACAGCAGCAGCTCAGTTTTAGTTTTTCACAGATACTGCATATAGTTTTGGCAAGTCATGTTTTTTTAAACGGTCGCTGGGTAATTTAAAAGCACTCTTACAATATGAGTTATTATAACAAAGGATGCCAATACCCTTATTGGACAAGCCAAATAAAAATAACTACTATAAAATTGTGGGTGGGCTTGTGTCCAGCACACAGAACAAGCAAGAAAGTGATTTTTTTAGCATCGTACAATCCTCTGCCTGTTGAAGTAATTTTTACTGCTATTGATCCACAGTCCTGGTGAACCATTTTACAACATGGCACTGTAATAACCTTAAGCCGCCTTTGACAGTAAACTGATATTTACTGTGTAACAAATAAAGCTAAATTTAAGAGAGAAAGAGGGAGAGTATAGAAAATATACAGAGAAAAAATAAACAGTTGCACCACACATACACACGCACCTCTTAATTGAAATTCTGCAATTTGGTCAGAGGAGGCTGCAGGGTTTTGTCACATGCAGGCAGTCACGATCAGTCTTTAGAAACATCCACGCAAATAAATGCACACCAACGCACACACAAACACACACGGCTTTGTGACAAATGCGCTCTTTTCCTCATGAGGGAAGCTGATACAAACATAAAAGCAGTGAAATTCATATTGGCTTCTCAAACTGTCTCTGTTCTCTCCTGGGTGAGTAAACATTAGCATTCCAGTGATTCTCTGCATTATCCTAATCTGCTGTGTGTCACTCGGCAGTTTCCTCTGTTAAAATGGCATTCATTCATTTACTGATGTGGACCTAACCTCTTATTTGGCCGCAGGTTCAGAATATTTTACAGTAAGGTAGATGATTATCCACAACAACAATCTTAGTTTGTGTTGGCAAGAATTATGTCAAGAAAGTTTAACGTTATTGTGTGCTTCTTCATATAACCTGCGGGGGAAACATCAAACTATGTACATCATGAGGTATCAACATGTGTATCATTGAGGTCTAATGAACTTGATAGTATTTTCTTCGTAAAACATCCGCAAGGCCATTTGCAAAATCCATCCACCCGTGTTTACTTGCTTGCAGTCTACTTCTTTCCTGCCTCTGATTGCGTTTTTGGGTCAATCATTCACATACTGTGAAACTACTGGCAGGACTGTTTATTGCATCACCCGTGTGCATCCTCATGAGCGTGCACGAGACAATACAAAGAGGAACCCACTCATAAAAGCATTGGTCCATAGCATTGCTAGAGGACAAACACGCCATAGGGTACCTTTAAACCTCCTGTTGTCCTCGGGTCAAATATGACCTATTTTCAAGTTTATATATCAGAAATTTGGATTTCTTTCAACAAAAATGTCAAAAGAAATAATGTGGGTGGTTCCATACAACGCTCTTTACAAGTAAAATAAATGGTCAGTTGACTGTTCTCATTGGATTTGGGTGTTTTATTCAATATTATAGCATTTGAAAAAAAAAATGGTAAAAGTGCAAAACCACAACAAAAACGTCGGAAAAAGTGACAAAAATGTCAGGAAAAGAGTCAGGAAAAGCATAGAAAAACAAAAAGTTGCATGGGCGACGGGAAGATAACACACGGGTTGATACACCGCAAATCAATTTCAGTTGTATGAGCTTCAATATCTGTATTTACGTGCAGTTTTTCTTTGATAGAAGTGTTCATCTTAGTCTGCTTGTGCTTTGTTCATCGCAGCTTGGAGCCTTTTTTAGTCATGTTTTTCACGTTTTTCGAGACACTGCAAGCCGGAAAATACAATAAACCTGAGACTAAAAGCAAATGAAACAAAAAGCCATTGGCTGAACTGCCTCAGCACTAAAGGAAAGTGGGTGTGAATCCATGAATTCAGCAGACACTAACAACCTGGGAGAAACAGCATGAACTGTTTAGCGCTTTTCTTTAGTGTTTCTTAGTTTACCAGTATTGATTAGATTAAAAGCACTTTGGATCATGCTGAATCCCCTGCGAGACCAAACAGCACGTCCAGTCAACTTTGCCTTACTACATCATCCAATGACTTGAATAGAGATACTGTGGGGCATCCTTTAGTTTCTGGTTAGTGTCACTTAAGAGCAGTTCTCCTTTTTTTCAGGAATGCTCTGCTTCCCAGTAGGCTAATGCAGTTTCACACATTCATACGTGGAAGTAAAATGGGACCATCCAGCGAAGTATTGCTTTAAGTTACTTAATTTACTGTATAACAATGTATGACGGATTTGCTGTTGATCAGTTGAACAACAGAAAGGAAACTACCTCATTGAGGCAGCAAGCAAAGTGGGTTGGCCTTGATTGGTTTAAACCTGTAGGACTCGTGGAACTTCATAATGTGTTGGGAACACTGATATAAAGGTATACATGTCAAAGTAAGATTTCAATCTTTGATAGCACAAACTGAGTATGTTAATCACTATTGTTTTTTCAGATGCTGAAATCAAAACTGGCTTACTGATCTCACTTTGAGAAACTTGTCCCCTCCAAAATTGTCTTAATGTTACTTTCTGTTAAAAGATTACTTTGCATTATTATTGAAATTTTCGAGGGAGAGCAGTGAAGTGTTGAGTTTCTCATGAGTTGAATTACAGTACATGTATGATATCTATTTGTCTTTTTGGATTTCTGTCCTTTTAAAGATGCTCCCTGGTTTTCCCATACTGATCTTGTTTGACTTTTACACTTTACAAATGTACCTGCTAGAAGCTAATCAACACCTGATGTGTAGAAGGATTAAATCCAGATGTGCACTTTTTATAGTCAT
Organism: Perca flavescens; assembly: GCF_004354835.1. Lineage (NCBI taxonomy): Eukaryota > Metazoa > Chordata > Actinopteri > Perciformes > Percidae > Perca > Perca flavescens. The sequence goes on from NC_041347.1 coordinate 28,150,286, forward strand.
ATGTTACATTTACGCTAAAAAAACAAAAAGGGTAAACAGCTAATTTGGTAACAATATGTAATTGTATGCAGTGAAAAAGTATTTTGACATGTCTGCTGTTTTTAGGCTGCACTTGACTTTGATTTACTGTTGAAATGAGAGTACAAAAAATTAAAACATAATGAAATGCTGTAAAAAATGATTATGCTCAACTAATAATAAGGACCTTTGAAACCACAGTATCATTTCCTGGAGCTGAGAAACCTAAAAAGAGCCCAGCTTTTAAAGGTTTTTGATGGAAAAGAAGTTATAAGTAGGGTTGGGTATCATTTGGTTTTTTTTCCGGTGCTAAAGCAATAGTTTTAAAACAGTGCCGGTGCCTGAACCGATACTTTTAAAAAAAGTTAAAAAAAAAATTAAATAAAGAGCACAAAACGACAGTTGGCAAAATTAAAGAACGGCTTGTTTATTGCTAAGGCCAGTGATATGATTGAAATTAAATGATTTATTAACAATGTAATAACAAAAACTTATAACAATAACATATTTCACCAGTAAATTGCTGTTAAGTGACAATAACAGCCACCAGATGGGAAAAGAGTATTTTACAATAACTTTAAATGCACCACGAAGCTTTGGCTACCAGTTTCAAGTGAACGCACCATCTGTGTTGTTTTTCTGACAACGGCAGCTGCAGATTCTTAACGTCCCGGTGTTGGAATCCTCTACAGTGAAATACAGTCACACTTTACACCGTTTAACGTTAGCTGTCAGCATTTAAACCAGCTTCTAGCTAACGGTAGGCTAACGTTACTTGCTGCCAAGTATAACGTTAACTATAGTGTCCCGTGCAGCGATGCTTCTGTTGCCTGTAATGTCCGTTTCAGAGCATCAGAGAGCAGCGCAGACATTTCAGTGGCTCCGAAATGAAGCACCGAAATCCACGTTGCTATTTGGTCCGTTAGATACCGGTTGTTTAGGCACCGGTACTGTATTAGCACCGGTGTTTCGGTACCCAACCCTAGTTATAAACAGTTTTAGCATTCAACATCACTGATTGGTCAAATTCAAGCTTCATGATATTCCCCTTTAGTAAACTGTTTCCCAGTAATTGCCTTTGTTAATTAGTAGTAGTAGTAATTGGCTTTCGAAATGTAATATATTATTATAAAGAATTGTAATTCAAATTCTTTTACAGTCAAATTAAAATATCATTGTCACTATTTCAGTCATGGGCTTTTTCATTAAAATTATAAATAGAATATTTTACTTTTCTAATTGTCCAGGTTTGAACTGATTATCACTTACTTAAGAGCTTTAAAATGTGTGTGCACACCAACCCTTCAACACATCGTCTGCTGTTGATGTCTGACTGGGTTCCACTCCAGTTAAATGGTCTCCTTGTTCACTATAAATTATAGCATTTAACATTTAAATTAGTGCTGTCAGTTAAACGTGTTATTAACGGCGTTAACACAAACCCATTTTAACGGTGTCAATTTTTTTTTCTCGCAAAATTAACATTCTTTTTGGCCTAGCAAACTTTGTAGTTTTTTTTCACATGCTGTTGCAACAACTAGTACCGTTAGAAAAAATAAAACACCACACCGGATCTAGCTAGAACGGAAACTAAACAACAGGCACGCCGCACACACTTGTTTGGGCTCGCGAGCCGGCCAAAGAGTAGCAGGCTAACGTTACGTTTTGAGTGGATGGAGAGCGAGACGCCGAAATGGATGCCAATAAGATTCTAAATGGTAAGTTTACTTTTAAAAAGTTGCCAAATGGTTCCATTGACAAGACCAAAGTGATCTGTGTGTTTTTTCGTTGTGAACTGAGCTATCGTCGCAGCACGTCCAGTCTGAAATACCACTTGATGGCCGAGCACGCAGCTGATGCAAATTTTTCGCCCCCTCGTCAAAGCCAGGCGACAAAAGCAAAAAGCAAGCCGATCCACATTTCCATGTTGATAAGAGCATTAAAATGAGAAAAAATAATGGGATATAAAGAAATCGAGGGACATTTAGAATAGATAAAAATGTGCGATTAATTGCGGGTTAACTATGACATTAATGCAATTAATCACGGTTAAATAATCGTTTGACAGCACTAATTTAAATATAATCACCCATGTCGTCTGATAGCTATATAAAAAGCCAATTAAGGCCATAGCAGCCCAGCAGTCTAAGGCACAGACCAAGCAGCCACAAGACCTCTGGTTTGATTTTGGCTTGCGGCTTTTCATGCATGACCTGCTCAATCTCTCTTTCTCGCTCTCCTCATGTTTCCTGTCACTCTCAACTGTCAAACTGTCCAATAATGGCAAAATATCCAAAAACATTTCAACGCCTGCACTGCTCTGAAATGCCCTGGGACCAACGGCAGTCCCTCTTTTATTCAGGTCTCTACCATCAATGTCCTGCTGAAAGGTTTAAATATAGCCCTAAACATCAACACACTCACACTTATAACAGGTTTGCAAAATTTGCCAACAACAGACTAATGTGAAAGCTGGTAACTGTTGCTGCAACTTTCAATAACCAATTAGATTGTTGGCTTGCAGTTTAGAGATTGCTTGTGAAAGATGAATCTGATGTTGCAGTTGAGCTAAGCATCATTCCAGCAAATTCATGTTGTATTTGTTGGGCTTGGATCATTTGTGAATCAAACGTGTATCAACATAATGACCAAATTATGGCCAATATTCACAACGCGGGCTTAATCTGGTAACGACATGAGTTGCTTTAGACTGCTCCAGTGATATTGCTCTTTTCATACCGCAGAAAATAATGGCTATTGTGTAGCAAAATGGACATTTGTTTTTAAAGATTTTTTTTCATGTGGCTTTTTTGGCCTTTATGTCATAGGACAAGAAAGTCGGTAGAGATGGGGATGACATGCAGCAAAGGGCCACGGGTCGGACTGGAACCGGGCCACTGTGGTAAGGGCTGAGCCTTAGTACATGGAGTGCACGCTCTACCAGGTGAGCTACCAGGGCGCCCCAAAATAGACATTTATTTACATATAAATGACATGGATTATTACTGCACCACTGATTCAGATCAGGCAGTGAAATTGATAACCTATGAACTAAACACTCTGCCATTATAAAACACAAGAGCCTTCATGCATGAGCTCTGTTTCTCTGTCTTTCTCTCACATCCACAGTATAAACAATTGTGCCCATAAAATGAACGGGGTGATGTAATCACTAACGTGATGTGATCCACTTTGTTTCCGCAGGTAACTCACTTAGAGACACATTATGCTGGATGGATGAATGGAGGGATGAATGGATTGAGGAGAGAAGGCAGGATGAAAAAAAGAAAACTGAGATGGATGAGTTTGGGAGAGTGAGGGAGGGTAAGTGGGATGGTGGAGGGAGAAAAGGGGGTAACGCAGGGAAAGGAAAGGGAGAAGTTGTTAAGAGGACAATGAAGTGAGAGGAAAGGTTAGATGATGAGAATAGGAAGAGATACTTTGTTGAAAGTTGAGGTAAGATTAATTAGAAAATCAAAAAAAAACCGGACATGTTTAAGCAAAAACAGTGAGGTGAGGTGAGAAGAACCCAGTCAAAGAGAAGAAGGGAGGAATGAACAAGTGACTGAGAGAGCACATGACAGAGATAGAAGCAGAGTGATATTAGATAAACTAATTACAACAGACCTTCCTTTTCCTGCACTCTCGCAGCCTCCGTCTATATCTATCCATCTCTTCTGCCGGTCATCGCCTCATTCTCTCCGACTTTCCCGGAATACAAGCGTGATGTTTTCCCGCCGATGGCGAGCGGTTCTGCTTCCCGCAGGCTCTTTAAAGTGAAATCGGATACGTATACATCCAATCGGAAAGCTTTTAACTAGCAGAGCTATGGGTTGCCAGGTGGGTAATTTAGCAATTGGGACACTCAAGAGCGTGTGTGTGTTGTGGAGTGTGTGCATATGTCGGTGAGTGAGGAATGAAGCATTTAGTGGTCAGGGGACTCACATCAACTCTTCAGTCTAAATAAATCCAAATGTTGCATGCACGCATTTGTGTATCTGTATGTAACTTTTCCCACAATACAGGACACCTTGTGTGTGTGTGTGTGTGTGTGTGTGTGTGTGAATTCCATCCCTGCCGGACTACTAGCAGAAACCTCTCATAGATTTTAAGGCCATGTATTATTCACAAAGGAAAATGTGTTTCCTTCACTAACCCCCCCACACACACACACACACACACACACACACACACACACACACACACACACACACACACACACAAACAGCACCTCGCATGTTTAATTACATTAGGGTGACTGGGATTGCGTTTCACACACTGTCTCCCTCTTTCTCAGGCAAAAAAGATTCACACCATCATTAACAATCAAGGTGCACTGTGTAATAATTTCACGCCTGCTCCTCTCATCCCGCCACAGAATTATTTATTGGAACACGTTCACTGGTGAAGAGTGAATCACCAAAAACAAACAATTGTTTTTCCTCCGCCGTTCTCTCTCTTTCTCTGTGTATTTAAACAAAGGCAGATACTGCAGCTAAATGGGGAATTTCATTAGCATAATGAACAGCAGGAGCGAGAAAGAGAGTCTTTTTTATTAGGGTTGTGTGTATAATCCACAGGTTTTGACTGCAAGGTTAAGGGATCTGTTTAATTGCTTGCTTAGAGGGTTTTTGGTAAATTAATTGCTGTGGGACTATACGCTGGAGCAAAAATGGAAGAAAGGGGCTCGTATTATGTCGTCAAAGATTTTGGCAGACACCTCAAATCTGGACCCCATTTCCCCATGCATTTGTGTTTAATAGACTGATGTAACCAAAAATCTTTGAAATTGGTCCAGTATTGAGCAAGATTGCAGTGACGGGTCGGAGCGAACCGCGCTACAATGCAACCTAATGGAGCAATTGGGCAGCCTCGATTTTTGTCCAATCCACATTGACTGCTGCTGTATAAGAACGCGGCTGGTCGCCTATAGAGGATGTCAGGGTGGATGGGTGGGTGTTAAAACACAGGACTTTCAAGCAAGTGGGAAGAGTTTGCTTCCCAGGGAAACGTGTGTTTTAATCCAAACCAAATTCCTAAACTTAACTAGTCGTTTTGGTGCCTAAACTTAACTTTTATCGCTGCATAACGGTCACTGTTAGTCGGCTAAACTTAATCCTAATCTCCGCTGGCAAATGAATGAATTCCCGTCTTGACCGGGTGGCGATGTTGCTGCTCCTCTCGGGCGCATCTCCTCAAGTCTGGAGAGGATTGCTGCAGCCATGGAGCGTGGGCCTCCAAACGCACCACCTGCTCCTGTTGTGCCCCTTCCTCCTCCCCCCACTCCATCTGCGTCCACCCGCTCCATCAGGAGCACATCGTGCACTCCCGGACCCTCAAGTGTCCAATCCCGCCGTAGTTCAACATCCCGTCTCCTTAAGTCCTCTAATATTTCCTCATTTATGTCATCAACACATTCATTATTCATGGAAATGTGTAAAACACAACAAGCCACAAAGAATACTGCGACTTTTTGAGGACTGTACTGTAAAGTGCCTCCTGACCAAACACCTGAAGCGCATTTTCCGTAATATTGTTCCTGTATATTATGTATGGTTTGCAAAAATGGGAACTGCTGCGTCCGTGTAGATGAGAGAAGCAAAGTATATGCGCGTTGTGCACACGCTACATTATGGCCAAGCATGCGCCCCTAAAATAGCATCTGAATAACGTGCCACTGACTTTAGACCAGGTTTTTCCTGGTCTGTGGCGGAATCTTTTTTCTGAAACTGCAAAATAGCACCAGGGAACGTTTGCGCCTGAATACGCCTCCTCTTTTCGCTTAACCGCCCCCGGGAGCGCAAATACATTCCCTAATTTACCGACGTGCGTCTGTGGAGGGAAAAGTCCGCTGTGCGCTGGGTGCAAGCTAGGGCCCTTATTGTTATAAGTTAGTTTGGGAAACTTACACAATTTGAGTTGCTATTGCAGAATGGCTCTGTTCCTGTAGGACAAAAAAATAAATAAAAATAGTCTGTGACAATTTAAAGAAGCTCTTGACTATTTATAAGATAGTCTTTGACACTTTGAAGAAGTTACACTTTAAAGAAGCTCTTGACTACTTATAAAAAAATGGTCTGTGACACTTTAAACAAGCTCTTGACTATTTAGAGATGGACTGCAGAAGACATAAAATATTAAATAGTCTGTGACACCCTAAGCGAGTTCTTGACTATTAAGAGATTTTTGTCTGCAGGGCTGTCCCGGGTTTTTACGAAGGTTTGCCGAAGAAATAACCTCGCCTTGTGGCGACGATCACATTGTACATTGTACGATAAAACAGGATTGGATGAGAAAACAGAGAAAAAGAGCTCTGTGGGTCGCTGATGACTGACTATCCAGGGATCAAAAATCACCTGCCTCATACCTCTAACCTTAAAAAGGTATTTCACAGAGAAGGGGGTCAGGACAGCGGAGCGCTCTTGACTGTTTTCCATCAAAAAACGAACAGGAAGAGATTGATTCATTCATTGATATCTTTAAAGCCCTGCTGCTTTAAGAAAAACTTCCACCACAAATTGCCGTCATGTACTGCACTGTACATTTAATTCTTGTCTTTTAATGTTTTGAAATTGTTCGAAATTGTTTTCTAACTGCTCTTTACATTTTATTCTTGTCTTTTAATGCTTTTAAATTGTTTTAAATTGTTTTCTAACTGCTCTTTAATGTTTTATGTAAAGCACTTTGAATTGCCTTGTTGCTGAAATGTGCTATACAAATAAAGCTGCCTTGCCTTGCCCATACTCGTTGTCTCCAAAGAAATTAAGAAGAGTTTGGTTGTAACGTTAATATACCCAACACCTGCAGTTAGAAACACACATGATAAAATACACTTATGCTTATTAATCGCGTGTAGCCTGCTTGACTCAGTTTTATTAATTTTAATCAAGTTTATTATTATTAAACGTATCGTGTTCACAAATTGCACCAAATTCGACACTGTACATAATAGGGTCCCCAACAATACACCTGCCAAGTGTAAAGTAGATTGGATGAACGTTGCTCAAGATAATCGAATGACAGACACACATAGACAGATTCCTCACCCCTTTAGTCAAATGTTTTATTTTTATTGTTTTACTGTGTGTGTGTCTCTCTAGGTGTTTACTGTGTTTGTGCACGTCTCTTCTCTGTGTGGATAAGACCTCTCTATTAGATTATGCTTGGTTGTGTGTGTGTGGCTGGCGGTGGGGGGGCGAGTGGGTCAGCCGTGTCCGATCAACCCAAATCAATAGCATGACGGCCGCAGCCATATTTACCAGCACACACATCAACCTTCATATACAGATCATACAAAAGCCACACTGACATGTTTCAGCTATTTTCGGTAGCATCTTGACTTGTGTCCTTCTACTCTGTGAACCTTTTTTCAGTGGTGTGTCACTTAATAAATGTCACTTGTGTGGACAGATTCATACTTTATACTTAAACAAACACAGTAACAGAGATACAGAGATGGATTGTACTACCCGTTTAGCTGTGGGCGTTTGAAACAGTCATTTAAAAAAAGAAATATCATTATTTGTCATGGAAAAGAATGAGAAGAATCATCAATAATAAAACACAATAAATAATAAAACAAAAGGTTATTCAGTAGTACAGCAGTGTCTAAATTACAACTAATAAGCCTCACAGGATATTTGATGACTGTGTGGCTCTGGCATAGTGGCCTCATAACAGTCCTAAATTAATAGTGATAGCTGGAGGGCTGCTTGTTTCAGCGGTCCAACGCTAATAGTAGTACTGTTAATTCCATGAGTAACACTGATAGTGTCAACGTAAAGCTTTCATTTAGAGAGGGTACTTCTCCAAGAACAATGTTAAACCTGGACTTAAATCATTTCTACACCTTTGGTTTGGCATGTCACGAATGCCTAAGTTGGCACCACTAAAAGTTCTTCCTTCTGTTTGGAATGGGTATTGAATCTATTTGTAATATGTCCATAGCATTGGATGTAAGAATGTGCCATTTATAATCTTTACCAGAGTCTTCCTCTTTTCTACTTATTCTTTGATGAGATAAATTGGCAACCACTGTTAGTTTTGCAGAAACACGTTTAGATTCTTTAAAGTAAGGTGTTAAAAATATGTTGATGTTTTCATACTAAAACTCAGTTATCATGCATGCACGTTTTATTAAATTATATCCAGCCCCACCCCCTGTTTGAACTAGAAGTCACCCAACCTGCATTTTCACCACAATGGCAGTCATGGTTGAAGTGCTCCATCCCGCAAACTGATGAAGCCACGAAAGAGACTACAAAGGCCTCAGGGCTGTTTCATGCTGCTCTGTTTTACAGATTCAGTGTCTGCAGCCATTTCTTAGTCCTACTGGAATTTATATTCAAACCTCGCATGTGTCTGTGTCTCTCCATTCACAATGCCTTGACCTCTATAAAGCTTTGACATTTTAGTCAAATAACATGGGCTACGATTTCCTGTTTCAACACTGTGACACCCAAATCAATGTGGGTTAAAGATACAATTCGTTATTTATCCACCAAATCTACAGGAATGTGAGATATATTCATAGGTAAAAGGAGAGACTGAAGAGGAAGAAGTGGGCTCAAAGTTACAACTGTATGTCCAGATCTTTTGTTTTTAGAGTATCTGATGTTTTTTTGTAAGAATGTATGAGTTGAATGCAGGAAAGTTAGATAATCTCTTCAATGGGGAATAAAAGAGTACTCCACCAATTTAGCATTGCACAAAGGTTGTCGGACTCATGATGAACTCAGTTAAAAAAATCAAAATGAATTCAGCATAATCAAAGTTATTATCTCCTATACCAGGCATTCTTCTTTCTTGTTAAGAACCTGGTGCCTACATAACCCACAATGCAACTCAACCACAGCAGTTTGGTTGGAGATTCGAGTGTGTTATGCTGGTAGGGGCTAATGTAGCCTTTTGCCGCTAGTCTGCAGCATAGATGATAAATGAACTACAGAGGTCTGGGAAGCTCACTTCTTTCCAACTCCACCACCAGATTTATTTTAATTTTCAAACCGACACCGGCTCAATTGACATCACTTGAGGCAATTTAATCGGACTTCGGCAAGCTCCCTGTGGAGCCACAAAAGGATCAGGCCCAGGACTCAGAAACAAACTTTGATGTTTAAAATCGGTGGAGTTCCCCTTAAAAGTACAAAGTCTTTATCCCGAGCACTCAAAAATGGAACTGCTTTCCATAACAAATGACAAAAATTGTCAATTTTCACAACCAATTCATGTTAAATGATGAAAACTCATAGACAAAGACACAATACAAAGGCAATCCACGCGCACAGCAGATTTGTTTGGACTAAATAACGAACAGATATTTGCAGTTGTTACGAATCTCAGCTAGTTGAAGTCCCTCGCAAACTTATCTTAAACAGCGATTTTGATGGTCAGAAAAGAAGCCCTCAATTTAATCATTTGCTCAGCGAAGCCAGTCGTGTTGCTAATAGTGTCCCAAAGGGAACGCCATGCTGGAACTACAGACTGAGGCTTTCATGCTTGGTCCAGCAGCTAAAAGCTCTGGATGAAATCATCTCCCCCTCCAGATTATGGCATTCATTACTTCTGAAAAGCGCTTGGTGTGAAAAGAGAAGGAAGGAGGGAGAAATGATGAAAGCAGGAGAAGCAGTAATATTCTGCCAAAAATGTATTCATCTGAGGAAGTGGCACACTTCTGTTGGTAAACGTATGGACAGAATGAAATGTAAATGTGTGTGTGTGTGTGTGTGTGTGTGTGTGTGTGTGTGTGTGTGTGTGTGTGTGTGTGTGTGTGTGTGTGTGTGTGTGTGTGTGTGTGTGATGAATGAAGGAGAGGAATAAAAGACAAACAAGGAGAGAATGCAGAAAGACATACAGTGGTAAAGTGGCACATGTGGTGGAAGAGAGAAAGAAAGAGAGCAAGATCATTGGTGGGTACTGTAGAACTGATTCAGTTTGAATGAGACATTCTTCCTCTCTCTTCGCAATATGTCTCCTCATTTTGGCCATCAAAGCTCTTCATTTTCCATCTTTTTTTCTCTCTAATGCTTGCCTCTCTTTTTCTTTCTGTCACTCTGTTTCTCACTATTCTTATTCCAGTAAAACAGCATTTTTTCTCTTCCCTCTTTTCACTCTATGAAGACCAAGAAACATAATCCGATCCTTCCTATTTCAGAGCTTATGGAATATGAAAAGAGTCCTCTCAATTCTGTGACCCAGCAGGATGGCAGTTTGGAATGTCCCATAGGGAAAGAAAGCTTTTTCTTTATTTATCTATATATTTTAATATGATGTGTCCAAATTCATACCAGTATATTTGTGATAGCTGTCAAATCAATGTTCATGAGGATGTTCTCAAGGTTGCCTAAAACAGATATTAGTTAGGGTTTTCTTTTTGTTTGTTCAGGCTTTACATGTTAGGCCGGTTACACACTGCACGCGTCTCGCGAGCGTGGCGTTTCTGTTGCGTCTCAGCTGCGTGGATTTTTCTGTGTCCTACGCACCAGAAGCGTGTCTGACGCAGCGCTGCTCCTGCTGCTGGGTACAGGGAGGGATCTCGGGCCATAGCGCCGACAGATTCAAACTCTGAAAAATGGGTAAGTGGGCTGTCTGTTTATAACAACTTTGTGTAGCTGTAGAGCCTATAGACGCGCGTCTCACGCAGGCAGTGTGTAAGCTTCAACCTGTTAACATGGGAGCCGAAATATAAATGGACATGCCACGCGGCTGACACGCTCGCACGACGCGTGCAGTGTGTAACCGGCCTAATGTGATTACTCTTTTTGTTAAATTCTTTGGGGCGACCTCTAGCTCACCCAGTAAGAGCGTTTGCCCTATGTTGGCTGAGTCCTGCAGTGGCGCAGGGTTCGAATCTGACCTGCTGCCCTTTGCTGTGTATCATTCCCCGTTTATCTGCCCCTTTCATATCAATCCACTTTCTAATAAAGGGAAAAAAGCCCCAAAAAATAATCAAAAAAAAAAAAGCTGCATTCTTTGTTTTTATTGCCACCAGGGGGTAAAAGAACTCCAAACCAAGCTGATGGACACAGTCTCAACACATGATCATCTCGTTAAGGTGTTTTGGCTACCAAGTCAACGCATTCTCATGTTCATTCTCAGGACATTCTCAACGGGTTCTTAGGAAAAAAAAGTTATGCACACTAAAACGTATGATATTATATGAAAACTAGGAGATTGCCAGCTGCTCACGTGACATCGGCTACAGAGCTCCGTGTTACAAAGCGGCAGTTGCTACGGGGCTACGCATGGTGCTGTGGCAGGTCAGCGGTAGTTGGTGGTTCAGTTACCCGAGAATAGGGGACTGCGAGCCGAGTACAGAGCACCGCGATCGTGGTGCTCCGTCAGGTCAGCGGTAGTTGGTGGTTCAGTTACCTGAAAATAGGTAACTATGCCGGGTACAGAGCACCGAGAGCTGACGGGTCATTTCAGCGGAGATTGCGGTTTAGTTTAGGCAAAAAAAAGTGAGCGTTATGTGGCGACAATGTTAAGTTTTAGGCACCGAAACGACTAGTTAAATTTAGGGAAAAGATCGTGGTTTGTATTAAAACACTCCCAAAGAACACGCATTTCCTGGGTGGAAGTCTTTAGGTTTCCCTGGGTTAAAAGGTCCTGTGTGTTAACGCCAAGGCGCTCCTATGGCGCTATTTTGATGCTACAAAGCGATCACCTCCCTTTAGCATTCCATTGACTGCCATTCATTTTGACATCACTTTGAAAGCGAATAACTTCACATCTGAAGCATTTAAAGACTCTATTTGTCCATTGTTTATTTCTAAAGAAACAATGTATTGTTGGAAACTCGTAGGGTACAGATTTGATCATTGGCAAATTATCAAAGATGTATTATCAATATTAATAAAGTTATGAATATGGTTATTAATAACTTTATCAAATCGACAAACAATCAAAACGGGGCACCACCCTGCAAGTCAGGGACCAATAATCAAACTGTGGAACAGTCTCATTTCTGTGTCAATCCTTTAACAGGAAAAAAAGGAAGGGGTGATTTCGAGCACGGACCTGTTCAGCCAACAATTATTACAATAAGTACACAAATAATCACAAGCAACTGCTATTTAAGTATAATAAGATTTACTAACGTCACAATTATCAGTAGCTAATCAATAATCCTTCAATAATAAACTTATATATACCTTTTTACAATATCACAACCAAAAACAAAGCAAAAACAAAACAGCATGTAGCATGGACACCTCTGTGTCTGTGTGGCGTGTGTGTGCGTGTGTGAGAGTGAGTGAAAGTGGCGGGGGGGCGGTGTCGAAATGTAGTCTAACACAAAACTACCAAAATGGCTACTCCTGTGAGCTGCACAAAACTATTTAGTCTCAAGAGGGCGGTAATGGTGCTGGGTGCACGAGGAGGGGTTAAAAGGCAGAGGGGGTTGCTAGGCAATGCGCACGCTTAGCCCGTGTGGTAGTTTATGCGTTAGCTCTGCCCAAACGTTATGCCGATTCCATGTGGCTAAGCTAGCAGCGTTAGCTCGGGAGCTACGCGGCTAGCCTGTGTTGTGTGTGTGTTAGTAAAAGAAGAAAGAGAAGAAGTGTAAAGAAAAGAGGCACTCTGATCTTAGTTATCGATAATGACCAGCCCCCCTCAAGGGGTAAAAGGAGTGATTTAGCAGGTAGCGATTACAGTTTTGACCAAGCTACTTAACACAACATAATCAACAGTATCGTGATCAATTATACATTCACAGAAACAGATTAATAATCATATATGGACCATTACATGATTACAATCAGATCACATTAATGGCAACAATGGTAGCGAACCCTTTGCTCATTAATAAAACAAACCAAACACACCAATTCTATAGTCTGCCCAGAACTGTGTAAAAGCCTCCTTACTGTGGTTGTTTGTCAGTTAATCTCTCGCCAGAGTTTAACGAACCGCAATCCAGGTCGACAGCAAGAAACGGAACGTAGTCCTTTCTTGAATCCGGATTGATTAAACCCGCTGCAGATAGAGGAAATACTGGGCCAGTAGGCTATTCCTCGGATCCCCTTGGTATATCAGAAAGATATAAAATGTCCCAGCTCAATCTCGACCAGCGAGGTGACGCTGGCTAAACTAGTCCGGACTGCCTGCACCTCCTGTCGGTAAAATGAATTACCGTGGAAAGCAAAGATCTTGGGGTTAACAGGCTATTTATAGTTTGAGACCTCATGTTGTGTTTATGGTCCCGCTGAACCAATAGGAAGACTCAAAACTCTTGAAAGTTTGAAGACTACAATCTTGTAGTTCTTTGACTTCCTGCCAGCTGTGAGGCTTGTCCCTTCTGGCTGGGACTTTCGCATAGAGGTGTGAATTAACCAGGCTTTGGGGTTTACATACAGGCCACGATTCCTTTGTCTCTCTGGTCAGCTCAATCTGAGGCCTTTTTGGTTAAATCAGGTTTAACCTGCTTCTTGGTCCCCAACAGTATAAAAGGCTCCATTACCTTGTACCTCACATTATGGCTCCGTAGCAGACGTTTTTGTAAAAATAGGCTAACGATTGTGTCATAACCACACGACTTACTGTCGCATAGTAGAGGAATTACCGTACAGTACAGGAGAAGCTCACAGGCAGTTTCAACTTACGTTAGCTGTTTAAGTTTAATTACTATTGTTAACTAGCATTTTAGTTAATAATAATGAGCCTGTGCCTATGTTCTCTCCTTACATATACCTACGCTCTCCTTCTCTGCAAGATTTCTCTTGGCACAGCTACCAGAAGACTTCCAACTTTCAGACAGGTTGCTCACGTCACATTTACGTTGTCTCTGTCGGTTAGAGGCTGCGCAGTAACGCTCAGCGCTCACCGGAAAAGTGCTTCTAATATCCTTCACTGGTCTCCGTCCAGAGCAATGGGCTCTGCTGGTCCATTTTATATATGTCAATGGTTAACGCCCACCCATCCATCCCAACCACCTCCCTACGCAGCCAGCGTATTATATTTGGGTATGTAATTTTCTTCACTAGTTAGTTGCTGGTTTTGTATTCTGCCATATAGCAACAAACAGCATCCAGAGCTAGTTTGCTGGGAACAGCCACCTGCTGTTCCTGAGAACTAGCCTGGAATCACCAAATGGCATGTGAAGGACCACGAATGCCCATTTCCTTAGTCCTTTCGTACGGTGCCGACAGGGGCAAACAAACTGCAACTTTATGAAACACATGCAAATAGACAACACACAAGCAAATTAAGAAAACATCTTAATTAATTTGACAACACATGCGCAACATTTAGCAAACGCGCTGCATATACACACAAGACAACCAAATACACAAACGCGCTGCAAATACACAAACGATGCAAAAAGAAAAGCACACAATCCCCGAAAACAAATGCACCAGAAAAACACTGCATCCTTTTTACACAACGGAAGTTCTCCAGGCCTCTAGGGGGAGCGCTAAGTGGAACAGCTTGATTTTCGACCCCACGGGGAGAGAGTGCTGTGCCTTTTTATTACCACGAGATTACAGACACGTCTCTGCTGATTGGTTAACACCTGGGACCTGAGCCAATAAACTAGAGACACACCCACCAAACGAGAGAAAACTTATCTCAAACATAGACTTGATATTTACAGTCTATGATCTAAAAAGCACTTGAACACCATTTCCCAATGGTGCACACTGTTCTGAGACTCTCTCTCTCTCACTCTCTCTCTCTCTCACTCACTCTCTGGGGTCGAAAATCAAGCTGTTCCACTTAGTGCTCCCCCTAGAGGCCTGGAGAACTCCCGTTGTGTAAACTGGATGCAGCGTTTTGCATTGTTTAACAACCTACACCGGTGGCACCTAACAGACAGCAGTGGAGCGTTAACATGTTTACCAAATGCAGACGGTGTCATTATTTTCAAACACTACTGTTAAGGATATGCTAGTGATCGACGACGTTCCACTTCTGGGATTTTTCTGGTGCCGCTGGATATTCCGCCAGATGTCACTCTTTTTAAGGTTGGATGTCTGCAACTTCCGCTTTCTTTGTGTTGGCATTCTAAACTCTGGTTGATTTATGAAGACCTTGATTTATGGTTAACTGCTCCTCCAGATCTCTTCAGGGTAAATCCAGACAGTTAGCTAGACTATCTGTCCAATCTGAGTTTTCTGTCGCACGACTAAAACAACTTTTGAACGTTCACATGTTCCACCAAAACAAGTTCCTTCCAGAGGCTATTTTGCAGAGGCGCCGTTGCTCCTAGTGATGACCAAATGAAGCTTCGTGACCCATTTTCTCTTTTTTCTGAGCCCACTAGATGGGGCTCTCTCTTCGACATAGGGTTGAAAACACACTGAATTGCCATTCCTTTAACCTTCTTCTTTGAACAGAGAGCGCCATCTAGTGAGCTCAGAAAATAAAGACAATGGTTCACGAAGCTTCATTTGACCATCACTAGTTGCTCCTTCCATGATTCTAAGGTTATGCTAATGTCAACTTATTTTATTGTATTCATATGTAGCACATCTTGTTAACAGCTGATCGTCTGTGTTTGTAAAACACTAACACCTTGATGTTTTTATTTATTTGATGTTCATTGTAGAGATACATCTGAACTAAATAATGCATCTTGTAGTTAAAACAGAAGAAAAAGGAGGGAAGCTTATTGAATGTCGGTGATCTGTGAAGAAACGCTCCAGGTAAGAAAAAAATGTGTTTTGAACTACAGAGACGGTTATTAAATTGTGTAGCACCTAAACCGTTTAGAGCATTGCACTTACCTCACCTTGAGTGTTTTGATTCCCGGAGCTTTACAATACAAATAGTCAGATCAAATGGTATTTTCAGGTGACTTGCGAGAAGCGGAGGTTCGGCTTGTCTGACACTTCAAACAACTTGAGAAACGTGTATATTTTTCCATTACAATAACCCTATGCATCAGACTGCATGGGAACTGTGCTGGCTCAATGATTATCTTAAAAACACAGTCATCAGAGCAGCAGAGCTGAACATTTTAAAACATGGATAAAAGGATCTTGTCACTTAAGGCTGATTACATGGTTTCAGTATTGCAGAGCGGATATTTGTGAAACGCTCGCTCTTTCTCTGCCCCTCCTCTGAGAGCTTTTCTGCCATACTTATCTGCACTATTTATTCTATTTAAACCAAACCCTATGATGACTGACTGTTTCCATGTAATTCATAAACGAGTCCCGCTGGGATTTCTCAGATAGGTGCTCTACATAGTGAACCATTTTGCTGCAGTTAAGGGGTCAGCTTTGAAAATGCGTGGAAGGATAATGACTGTGTGTGTGTGTGTGTGTGTGTGTGTGTGTGTGTGTGTGTGTGTGTGTGTGTGTGTGTGTGTGTGTGTGTGTGTGTGTGTGTGTGTGTGTGTGCGCGCGAAAGAGATTTTGTTTGACCATGTGTGTGTTTGTCTCTGTATGTGTGTGCATGCATTATCGATTTTCAGGACTTCTCCCCTGGATAGCGGATTTTTCTGGGCAGAGAGACAGTGCACCCCCCTGCAGAGCTAAATCTTATGTTTCTAAAACCTTTACACAGTTTCAAGCCATTATTTGCACCTTATTCCTCTCAGTTTTAGTCATCCCATCCCCTACAATAAATCCCCTCCTGCAGATGTCGGATCAGACAGAACAACTTGCCATCCCTCCAATTTGTCCCCTTTTTTTCATCCCCGTCTGCCCTTCTCCTCCATTGCCAGCCATTTGCTGCACATCTCTGGCTGTTTTTGTTTCCCCTCCCTTTGGTTCACCAGATGTTGACAGATATCAAACATTCCCTTTGGACATTGGATATCAAACAGGACTGTGTGATGTGTGTAGAACCTTAAATAATCGCTGGAAACATGAAACACTGACAGAGACTAAACTGTGGTTGTAAGACAGGTCAAACTGTCCACAAGAGGACTGCAAAGGGCTCGTTTGAAATGCAATCGGTTTAAGATTTAGTGCCTGAAATGGTAACTTACTTTGCAGAAAAACACTATGGAGTATTATAAAGAAGTCATGAATGGGAAAAAAAAAAAAGCAAAAGCAATTTGTACAGACTTAATGCTTATTGTTCCTAATTGTGTCACCAAACACTGATCCCAAGTACATGTACTCTGAAGTCTACAGTCTGAGTATCTGTACTTTAGAAGTGATTGGATACTGTAGTAACTGATTTTAAAACCTCTTAGGAGCGCTCGCCATGTGTAACAGAAAAGTTTTCTTAATTTTTCAGAATTTATGAATACAAAACAAGCATAGAGAAAGAAGGGTGCATCTACACTATCAAAAGGCACAGAAGCAGTTGGGAGTTAAAATCTCTGGAAACGAATAAGCTTGATCTTTTTACACTAAAGAGAAATGACATGGTGAAAAATGATCCAAAGAGTCCTGTTAACCGGGCAAAGGGGTGGGAGTATGATTTAAAGTGGCAGAGAATGTCTAGATAGACTATCTTAAAGTATTCAAACACTGGACTAAAGCTACCCAGACTTCATTGGACTTGTTTTTAACTTTTCACTTCAAAATACCTAAAGATGAAAAGTAGCTGTGTGTCTAAATGTGGCATAGATTGAATCTCAACAGATTCAATGATGAATGCTAATAATAATGAACTGATGTGCGTTGTCCATGATAAATCAAAAATGTTCAACTTGTTTTGTTAAAACGTTTCTCCCTTATGCCATTTTGAGGAGACTTCATCATTAGACAGAGCCCACGGAATGCAGATCAGGGCAATGAGATGAAAAAAAACTAGTAAACCATGCCGACATTTCAGGAATGAACAGAAATAGATTGATTAATCAGACATACAGTAGATTAGCAAAGAAATCCAGTAAGCATGGAGTATAGCTATGACATCTGGTGTGGTTCAAAACAAGATTTTAGTCTTAAAAATCTTGATAACTGATGGCCAAAATTGTAATACCTCCATCTGTTTGACCATTTTAGTGATGCATAGGGGCAATAACTTCCAGAAACTAAAGTAGCTGGGACATCTGGGTTGTATGGGTTGCAGAGGAAAGGGGGGAGCACACCATGATATACGGTGGCAAGTCATAGAGAGAAGTATGCCATTGTAACGTGATACTATTACACTAATCCTTTCCATTTAGATACACTTCAAAGAGACGCTTAAAAACTAGAGAATGAGCCCAGAGGGGTGTTCAGGTGTCAGGGGCAGTGTTTATGTAAGTGTGTCTGTGTGTGTGTGTCTGTGTGTGTGCGCATTCTTTGCTATAATGGGCGTGCATCTGCGGGGGTGTTAAAATGTGTGTGTCAGTTGAGGGTGTTTGGGTGTGTTGTGCAGAGAGGTGAGGACTTGACCCCCGAGGTTAATCCTAAATCTTAACCATGGAGAAATGTGATCCATAACACACACACACACACTCACACACACACACACATACACACACACACACTGGTGGCGGGTGTAGAGGAACCAGTAGGGTGTCCAGACGGTATTAACGGTATTTTTAGCTTTCCTCAAATGTGAGCCAAACAAAGACTGCCTTTCACGTGCCCAGTCTGGCCTCCCTGCCTCCCATTTTCTTTCCTCCTCCCTTAGTCTCCTTTTCTTGTTTTCCTTTCTCCCCCCCTTCATTCTTCCCTGCATGTGCTTTTTTTATCCTTCTCTGTCCCAGTCATGTTCATTTTCTTTAAACCCCCTCTCCCTCCCTCCATCCCATCCCTCTCCTCCCTTGAGGCCCATTCATCCCACAGTACCTTAATAAACCCTGCCTCTCTCTTGTCCTCCCTCCAGTCACAAGTTTCTTTCTCTTTCTTTCCCTCTGTCTTCACCACGACCCAGCAGCTCTGGCTAAATAAACACTGGGTGCACAGCTGGTGACCAGGTTTATATTCCCCCCTTTTCAAATCTCCCTTTCTCTTTCCCTCTCTTCCTTCTCCCCTCTCCTCTTTCCTACTATTCTCCCCTCCTTCCATACTCTCTCTGTGTTAGAAGCCTTCAGAGGCTTTGCAGTTACACATCCACTAGTGATCACAGTTGTCGCCATAATGGAGAGCTATTGGACAACTGACAGAGTTTTGTCTTTAGCCTTGGGGGCACTGTGATTACTACTGGAGGGCTGGCATTGAAGATGTAATCGGTCTGACCAGATGAAGGTTTTCAAATGCCACATTTCAACTTTAATGGCTTGAAACAGCATCTGGAGTCACCTTGGATTCACCCAGTTTCACACTGAAAAGTGTCCTCATATTCACAGAAACCTGCTGAATAACTTCTGCAGCACATTCCCCTCCTCTGTTGTCTGTTTTCATGCTCAGTATGGTAGAAATATTATTTATTTTTTTTTGCCTTGGTTAGGGTTGTTCGTGTGAAACAAAAGTATCCAGTTGACTATCCCAGTCACAAACGGAAACACCGTATTTATTTTTTTTTTTTTTTGGCAATCAAGTTGTTATAGAGCAGTGATGTCACAGTGTGCTGACATACACTTATCCATCACTACAGCAACGTGAGAAGTTTAACCACCGGAAGTGGTCAGAAGCTGTTTACTTACTCTTTATTAACACAACTTAATCATTTAGATATTTTGAGAAAAGTATCTCTTTATATGGAGAAGAGAAACCTTTGGTCTAGTCTAGACAGAGTAAAAGTGTGACATTTACTGATGTAATTGGACTATTGATTTGACTCTCGCACTCTTCAACTTCCATTGACAGTTCACATTTTTATGTTATGGCTGACAATGAGGTCCCGCCATGCATTTTGAAACCACTAAGCTCTAAATTATTACTGAGCTGAACAGAACAGGTTAGCGAGAGAATTGTATATGGAACATTGTGTTAATCACATGTACTACCGTTCAAACACAGGACTCAAGCAAACAACCGCAAATACAAACTACACATGAAGACTCAAATGTGTACAGTATGCAGGCATGTACACAACCAAAGGAACTGGCACATAAAAAAGACAACTGTATCAGTCACAAACACAGTCACACTCACTCAGACACACTTTTAAGATAAGGCTGGTATCGGATAAAGCTGGCTATATCGCAACCCAACCAGGCTTAGCTGCGTGCGTGGACTGCGTGTGCATTTCAAAGCGATCAAGTGTGTGTGTCCAGACTTACCCAAGTGTGTGTGCCTCACTCCCTCTTCTTCTCTTTCAAAGAGAGTAAGCTGAGAGGTGTCACATTATAAAACAAAACCTGATCAGTGGGACATAGTTCAGCAGGCTTAGACTGTGTTTTGGATAACGCTTTCTTTGACAACCATATCTCTGCTGCATTACGAGGGTATTATTTGTGAGTGTATTTAGTCATTATAAAACCCCATTATAACACCGCCTGGCTTGGCCCCCCTTCTTAGAATGTGTTTCAGCTCTAAGATCATGTTTGTCCCTCGACTTGAGTGCTACTGCACTTTTGGGAACCCCTGCCCACGCCAAGAGTCTGGTTGTTGAGATGTTATTAAAAACAAAAAGAAGAGTCTGCCAGGTGATGTCTCCTGGAAGCACAGAAGTGATGCTCTGCACAACTCTTTTAAATCATGCAAACTTCACAGTTTAATTCAGAAATATCCTGCAGTTAAACTTGATTAATGGTATCATGTGAAAATATTACCTAATCTTCTTGATAATTCTTTAAAACCATTTTGAAAAATATAATTATTTAATAAAAAAAACATTGCAAATCCCACTTTAGCAGGAAGAGGGAAAAAAGGATGAGTGGGGGTCGATCTCAAGGCATACTTTGCTATCTGAATAGTCATACTATGACCATCATACATATTCTTCATGTGCCCAAATACAAATGTATTTAATTTTGACATCTTTTTTACTCGCACACCGAAACACACATTGCTTCGTGAGGGAAATAAGCTGAATTTGTCAAACCTGTTGTTGCTGACATCAGTTATAGAATATTCATGTTTGATCAAATATTTTGTTAATTGCAACCAAATTACACAAAAGAAGGGTTTTTTTTACAAGTGAAACGACGGTATCCTTGAAGTGCAAACCATCACAGCAATCACAGCAAATCGCCCCAACAAATCTAGCAACAAGAAATCAAACGAGCATACAATGTCGACTCCCTACAAACTGCTGTAGTCAAACAACAACATTAAACACTTTTGTCTGCTGTGCGTAAAAAAGCAATTATATAGATTGTCTATTTATTTTAATTGGAGGACATTAATCAGTTCTCTCAGATTGAACTAACTGCAGAAAACTGAACAGAAAATGTTAAATTCCATTGGAAAACATTTGTACTGAAGTGTCTTATGACATTTTCTCTGCCACTATGCTGCAGCATTAATTTGAGGAGTGCATATTATGTGTTGCCCTACATATCTATCTTTGTTTAGGTGTTTCTTTGGCATGAGCAACTAGACACTCAGGCTTCCAGTACATGGCTAATTCTTAATTATTATCATTAAAGCTCCCCTGCCATTTCATGCAACAGAATTAGTTTTACTATTGTAAAGATGAGTGTCCTTCTGATAGGCCTCTCATTTGGAGACAAAATTTCTCATTTAAACTATAATTCAACTGAAATTGCAGTTCATTTTCTGCATTAATGATTCATAATTGTGATAAGCTATGAACTTTAAATCGATTTCTTCATATAAGTACTACTCTAACTTCTGTGACCTCAATAATGGAACTTTTAGTGTTTTACTTATTTTACCGCAATTTAGAAAACTTCTGAAAAGCAAAGTTACCTCACCAGTCTGAGCAGTGGTGCTTCATGCTAATCTGTGTCACCACTGCCACGCTGTACATTGGTCTGTCAAACAGGTGATTGAAGGGCAAGAGTGTCACATTATAGCTATTGGGTTCTACTTTATGGGCTGAGTATGATGGCTGAAATATAACCTTCTCTGATGTGAACAAAGTGATGTGGACATAAGAAGTGTACACGTGCAGCTGCAGACATATAAACCACAGCAGAAGTAAGGCCTATAAACACATGTGGCAGATAATTTTCGATCGTATTTATGGATGTTGAATTTGGAGTTCTTGTTTCCTGAAATGCATTTTACTCATTTACATAAAATCATTGTTTAAACACTTTACTACACCAAATAACGATGGTACAAAATGTCAATTTCAATACTTATACACTGCACCCTGTCTTTTTTTGTTTGTTTTTGGAGTGAATGAGTACAAGCAAGAGCTGCTGATGGATGACAACAGATGAGGGTAGGTGACATGATGTCATGACTGCCATTCACAGACATGCCCACGTCGTCATTGTACTGTCATTACATTATTCATACGTTACTCAAATCTATTTTACTATCTACTTGCACAAACCTAAGGATGTGAGGAGGCTATAAATTAGCAGAACCTACTCAGACGCAACTTGTATTGTTGTTCTTCACACAGGCATTTCTTTCTAACTGATTCAAAAGGCTTGGCTACTCTCCACCAGCTGGAGCAGCTCACTGAAATTTTCATGTACTACACAGCCCCTATGAGCCTCCAAAAGGGGGCAAGCAGCACAGGCAACAGCCGGCATCACTGATCTGTGGAGACCCAGCTCCACTTGGTCAGGCTGGGACAGAGAAATCTAGCAGTGGTGTAGGGAAGAAGATATTCACTATTTAGTTTTTAAACACCACTGGAAAGTCATTCTGCAAAGGAAGCAGAGGGGAAGCTTGAAGAGAAACTTCCTACCTTCAGGTTTTACCCATTAGATAATAACTGGAGAAATGTTATTGATGGATGTGAAGGAGCCAGATGCAGTGACTTCTGCAGAAATGATTAGTCAATTATTTGATTCATCATTAAACGACAAGTTTGATTAATATACACAGAATAACTTTGGACTGTTGGTCGGACAAAACAAGCAATTTGATGAAGTCACTGAGGGCTTTGAGTAATTTGAGATGGCCATTTTACACTTTTTTGGGGTATTTTCTAGACTAAACAATGAATCTAGAAAATAATTGAATGATTAATCTTTAAAATAATAGTTACCTCCAAAGTGTGGAGCTCTGTTATAACATCATCATTACCTCCCTTTCAAGAAACCAGTGAGTATGTTTACATGCACACTAATATTCCACTATTATTCCGAATTTGATACAGGTCATGTAAACAGCATGTTCTGTTTGGATATTCCGAATAATTTTTAATAATAATTAATATTTTTTCCGAATTTAGCATTTTGATGATTGAAACATGTTGGATATGCCGGTATCATTCAGGTTTTAGAAGCATTCTTTGGACATGTATACAGCGCATTCGGAATATGCGTGTCAATCTGGGTTTTTACTGCAGTTTGTGCCTGTTTACGGCTTACGGTAAGCTCTTTACGTTGGTGTGGTTAATGTAAACAACCAAATAGCCAGCAGTCTGCGAGGCTGGTGTAGAGATCACTCTTGTATATAGTACTTGAAAGCAATACTTGAGTAAAAGTACAAGTATTTTTTACCAGAAAATGACTTTGGTAGAAGTTAAAGTCTCCTTTTAGAATATTTCTTGAGTAAAAATCTTAAAGTATCTGATATTTACTGTACTGAAGTATCAAAAGTAATTGTTTGACATTAAATGTACTTAAGTATTAGAAGTAAAAGTAAAAAAAAAAAACTTTGATTATGAACTTTGCCAAATGTGTGTAACGTTATCTTCATCACCACTGTCGTTGGGTTGGTCGTCATCTGTTAACAGAGCCTGCACCAGGTGCCTACATGACACTATCGGAAATAGAGATCCGTGTCCTTTAGTCTGTTCAGCTAAGGTAGTCCTGAGCAGAATGCCCGGCTCACAGCTTACATGTAGCAGGCATGGGCGTTCACCTTTGTATGAAGGGCAGGGCTGGAGGGGCTACACCGTCCAAATGATCTCAGTTGTGTGTAAGTAGAACTACAGTAGGGTTACCATGCAGAACTTCTTGTAAAAATATTTTATGGACCTAATCCACAAAGCACTCATTTACAAAAAGAAACAGGAACAGCTTTTTTCCCCCCACAGCTGTTTCTTTTTTACTGAAATGATATCTCACAATGTTTAGCCCCCCCATCTCAGCCGCATCCTCTTGATGTGCAACTGACATATTGGATGATGTGTATACTGGCTTTATCAGACCGTGACCTCTAGTGCACACTGGGGAGTGTCGAGCAGCAGGGATGAGAGTCAGCACATCCATGACTCAGACCAGGGTTGTCTGCAGGTAAAAAGGGTTAATGGGTGGAGTCATTCTCTGCCGCAAGAGAAAGAGTTCAAGCAAGTCTTGTTGTGTTTTGTTCATAAGTGAGAGTGAGATGGAACATGATACCGACAGGCGCATTGGTGCCGCATCCTCAGTAGTGTGGATTCTGTACTGGACGGGAGTTAAGCCTGACTTGGCTGTGAGCTTTGTGTACTGACTGACAGAGAGAATGAGATTAGAAATACAAGTGACCGAAATGAGTTTCCATCACTGGATGGATGGGCTCAATTTTAGAGACAGGTATGGGATCCTGGACTGGACTAGAAGGAGGTCAATGTATAACAATTGCCAGTTAGTTTTGAAAAGAGTTGAAGTGGTTTGGACATCGGATTAGGATGCCGGAGGCTTTCCTGGCAAAGTATTCTGGGCACATCCAACTGGGAGTAGACCGCGGGGCAGATCCAGAACACACTAAAGGGATTACAAATCCCGTCTGGGAGCACCTCCGGATCCCCCGAGGAAGAGCTAGAGGATGTGGCTGGGGAGAGGGATGTCTGGGCTACCTTCCTTATTTGCCCGTTGCCATTGCGATGTTTTTTCCCCAAATTTTTACTAGTCTAGTATGCATGTGTTTCTAATTCCTGTATCTGTATATATATATATATATATATATATATATATAAATTAGTTCAGGCAGCTACAATAATCAGGCAGCTACAATAATCTTTGTTGTATTAGTACAGTGGGGAGAACAAGTATTTGATACAGTGCCGATTTTGCAGGTTTTCCTACTTACAAAGCATGTATAGGTCTGTAATGTTTATTATAGGTACACTTCAAGTATGAGAGACGTAATCTAAAACAAAAATCCAGAAAATCACATTGTATGATTTTTAAATAATTAATTTGCATTTTATTGCATGACATAAGTATTTGAACACCTACCAACCAGTAAGAATTCAGGCTCTCAAAGACCTGCTAGTTTTTCTTTAAGAAGCCCTCCTGTTCTTCACTCATTACCTGTATTAACTGCATCTGTTTGAACATGTTACCTGTATAAAAGACACCTGTCCACATGCTCAATCAAACAGACTCCAACCTCTCCACAATGGCCAAGACAAGAGAGCTGTGTAAGGAAATCAGGGATAAAATTGTAGACCTGCACAAGGCTGGGATGGGCTACAGGACAAAAGGCAAGCAGCTTGGTGACAACAACAACTGTTGGCACATTTATTAGAAAATGGAAGAAGTTCAAGATGACAGTCAATCTCCCTTGGTCTGGGGCGCCATGCAAGATCTTACCTCGTGGGGCATTAATGATCATGAGGAAGGTGAGGGATCAGCCCAGAACTACATGGCAGGACCTGGTCAACAACCTGTAGAGAGCTGGGACCACAGTCTCAAAGAAAACCATTAGTAACACACTACGCCGTCATGGATTAAAATCCTGCAGCGCACGCAAGGTCCCCCTGCTCAAGCCAGCGCATGTTCAGGCCCGTCTGACGTTTGCCAATGACCATCTGGATGATCCAGATGAGGAATGGGAGAAGGTCAGGTGGTCTGATGAGACAAAAATAGAGCTTTTTGGTCTAAACTCCACTTGCCGTGTTTGGAGGAAGAAGAAGGATGAGTACAACCCCAAGAACACCATCCCAACCGTAAAGCATGGAGGTAGAAACATCATTCTTTGGGGATTCTTTTCTGCAAAGGGGACAAGATGACTGCACTGTATTGAGGGGAGGATGGATGGGGCCATGTATTACGAGATCTTGGCCAACAATCTTCTTCCCTCAGTAAGAGCATTGAAGATGGGTTGTGGCTGGGTCTTCCAGCATGACAACGACCCGAAACACACAGCCAGGGCAACTAAGAAGTGGCTCCGTAAGAAGCATCTCAAGGTCCTGGAGTGGCCTAGCCAGTCTCCAGACCTGAACCCAATAGAAAATCTGCTGGATGGAGCTGAAAGTCTGTATTGCCCAGCGACAGACCCGAAACCTGAAGGATTTGGAGAAGGTCTGTATGGAGGAGTGGGCCAAAATCCCTGCTGCAGTGTGTGCAAACCTGGACAAGAACTACAGGAAATGTATGATCTCTGTAATTGCAAACAAAGGTTTCTGTACCAAATATGAAGTTCTGCTTTTCTGATGTATCAAATACTTATGTCATGCAATACTTAAAAATCATACAATGTGATTTTCTGGATTTTTGTGTTAGATTCCGTCACTCACAGTTGCAGAGTACCTATGATAAAAATTACAGACTTTTACATGCTTTGTAAGTAGGAAAACCTGCAAAATCTGCAGTATATCAAATACTTGTTCTCCCCACTGTACATATGCTGTTCAGTTAGAAATGGATTGAATCAGAATTTTAATTTCAAATTTACCTTTTAAACAGGGTTATGTAGCTGACTACAACATAGCGTTCATATATAGAGACACAATCCTGTCAATGTGAAGGCTCACTGGGAGAACAGATTTGTTGAGTTGAATCCAGAGTTAATAAAGTGTGATGACCCCCCCCAGCTTACATGTGAAGTGATAATCATCTCATTTTACAGAATGATTCCCTGCCACTGTGATGTAAGTGCACATGCAAGCCGAACTAAGAGGTCTCATCACAAACAAAGCAATGAAGCATGAAAAACAACTAGACACTAACTCCCACCGCCTTCTGTCCATATCACACCCATTCATATCCCAGCATGCAGCAGCGTACTCTCTTTTACATACAGCCATATCCCAAATGCGCAAAACAACTATCATTTTATGGGCATCAGAAATAGCCTGTGGGGAAATATGTAGTTTAAAAAAAAAAAAAAAAAAAAACCTGCAATAATCAAGTTGGGAAATAATTTAGGACACACAGGCGCCAGCACATAAAAGCAGTGATATACACACACACACACACACACACACACACACACACACACACACTAATCTAATAGATGAAAAATCCTTATATATTCATGATTCAACTCCACTAAGATGTTTTTTGTGAGCTTATTAAAATTTCCAAGCACCAGGAAAATAATAATAATGGAGCATTTGTTTTTCTTTCATAATTGATTGATTAATGGGCATGCAGTTGATGTTGGCCAGGAATAATGTTTGGTTGATTGAAGAAGAGAAAGAAATGGATTTTGCTCAGCAGCTAGTTTAGCTGAGAGGAAGAGGGGGTTGCTTCAAGCACTGACTGTGATTTACGCCCATTTTGGAGTGAAATCCTTTCCTGAAGGTCATTATAAATGTATCTGGTCAGGTAAAGTGTTGGCACTCAGATGACTCAGTGTTTTTATGGCAACATTTGTTTTAATACTGTGCTCTCAATCATTTTTGATGACCTGTTTTTCAGATTTTGACATCACTAGAGAAAAAGTGTGGAGAGGAGAAAACGCAAATACATTATAAAAAAAAACAACACTTGGTAGTCATTATTAATGAAGGACACTACAAAAACGGGCTTTAACATCATAATGAGCTCCACTAGCCCTGGTATATTTCATTTTCGCCGCAGGGAAAAATTGAAAATCACTTCTTTCTCATAAATGTATTATAATTCAGTTCAGTAACGGCAAAAGAAACATCAGTCAATTGACTGTGAATACATTAAGACGTGTATAACATTTAACGTTGAAAAGGTTGAAAGTGTGTATTGGTCTTTGGTGCGTTTAATGTGTTCCTGCATATCATGTACTTTCTGAAAACTGAAGATTTATGAGTTATTACCAATAAGATACATCCAGCATACAACCACGCAGTATTGAAACTCATCCTGTCTGTATATGTTTATATATTTGAAGATTAAAGGTCAAGCCTTCACAGCTCCATTAGCTCTGCCTTTGATTACAGAACTACAGTTACAGCACATATCCACTGGTGCTGTGTATATTATGCAGATTGTGTTGGCTAATAGAGCACCTGGATTGCCTTCAGAAGAAATGCAAGTCAGTGGCCTGACATTAAAAGCATGAAATTAATTTGATGAGTTATCAGCAAGCCAATTTACAAAAATCGTGTTTTCTTTCATGACTGATCAGATATTTGACATGGTTCAGAAACACATAGCCACCATAACACTTAATTTCTAGACTGCTTGGAATTGGTCTCAATGTTAATCACCCACATCAGAGCATTCACTAGAGCTATAAATGTGTTTAATTCGAAAGCGAATTATAAAGCTGCCTGACCCCTCCTTCATGGCTTCTTCTGGCACGACACAACAGCAAGGAGCATTCTCCTTGTTTGGCACTGAACCAAAAGAAACCCAAGCCTAAACTCTTGTCCTTTCTCCTTTTTCAGCACTTACCACAACACATTTGGACAACAGAGCAAAGGGCACATGAGAGAAGGTAGAAAAAAGACAAAATAATGGCAGAAAAAAAAGATACAAGAGAGAAATGGGATGGGCAATATAAATAGAATGTTAGAAAAGAGCAATGGAGAGGAGAAAGAGATGAGTGAAAGAGCAAAAGCTAGGTGATGAAAAGATAAAGACTGCAGAAGAAGGAGGAGAAGAAAATAGCTGGGCTAATATGGTCTCATTCTGGCTAGTCTCGCATTGCCAGACCTATCTCCACAGCGCTGTGGAGGTAGTGCTGTGGAGATACATACATTCGAATATAGTAGAAAAAAACGCTCTGGGTTGTTTGCATTTCTTCAAACCAATCACATCGTCTTGGGCGGCGCTAAAGTTCCGGATGCAGTGACGGTGGCTTTGCAAAATAGTCTCGGGAAGGAACTTTTTTAGGTGGAACATTTGCACCCCGCAATAGAAAACGCCACATACAATATTAAATGAAGTTACCTGTTCACAGAATACAGTAATGTGAGCTATTTAAATTAGCTGGGTACATGGTTAAACGTAATTTGCTATTACCAGTCTATCACTGTGTGTACTTCATCCATAGCAATCTGTCCCAAAACGTCCTAGATAGAGTAAATGCCGTAAATATATCATTTGTAAATCTTTACTATCACTCCCCGTAAGAACCAAGCAAGTCTGCCTTATTGCAAGATCGAAATTTTCTTCAAAAGTTGCCATTTTCATCATGTGGCTTCCTAGTTTGTACTTGTTTCATGTAGCAAAGGGATTTTAGGAACGGCAGCACACACAGAGCGGGAGGTTAGGGTCAAAGCCTGACAGCCTTTATCCTGGAAATGTACTTTCGTTGAACCAGACCACATTCTGGCTAATTATCTAATTTTAAGGTCAACATTTGAAGTGTTTCTCTCAAAAAATGCCAAATGCCCAACAAATGATGACTGTACCACCCCCTGAAAGAACCCAACAGCAGTGCTGAAATAATTTTTACCAAAGGGCGTATGACAGCAGTCCTAAAACTATGACTCAGAACCCAAGATGGGTTGCGGGACAGTTTTTGAAGGGTCTCAGAATAGCAAAATGTCCCTCGAATGAGCCCAAGATGATGTATTTACACCTTAATTCCTCTACAGCGCTGCGGAGGACGATCTGGCTAGTCCACACAGCATTCCGGGATGGGAGAACAAAGTGCTCTGGTGTATTGGCATTTGTTCAAACCAATCACAATCGTAATGGGCGGCACTTAGCATCGGACGGAGCAATGGCGCCTCTGCAAAATAGCCTCTGGAAGGAACTTGTTTTTGTGGAACATGTGTACGTTCAAAAGTTGTTTTAGTTGTGCAACAAAAAACTCCGATTGGACAGATAGTCTAGCTAGCTGTCTGGATTTACCCTGCAGAGATCTGAGGAGCAGTTAACCACAGTCCTCATAAATCCATCGGAATTTAAAAGGCAAACACATAAGAAAGCGGAAGGTAACGGACATTCGGCGGAAATGAGGGACATCTGGCGGAATTTCCGGCGGCACCTAAACAATCCCGGAAGTGAAACGTTGTTGATATAGACTAAAGATGATGTGAGACGTTTCATGTATTCTTTGTTCGGAGAAGAAAAGTGGAATAAAATAAGCAAAAGAGTGCCTGGGTCGGGTATAGGACACTTTGAGAGTTTAGTGTAAAATAATTCAGCACTTGCTTATCGTGTCTTGGGTACTTTTATACTTTTTATATCTAACAACCTCACAGCAGAAAGTTACTGTATTTTGATTGAAGGACTTGTTTTAAACTGCACAGTTGTGAGCCATGTTTCCTGATATTGATTGGTTCTGTCACCCCTGTTAATGGGCCCTGTGCATCAACTAGCCCTGATTGCATCATACAATTTACCAACCAATTACTCATAAACCCCTGGCAGCTAGTGGGAAATAAAAGGGTGAAATTGCAGATCAAATCTATCATTGTCAAATCTCACTCTAAGAACAAACCTATAATAGAAGAGCAAATGTGTACAATGAAATATCTCAAGATCAAATGCCATTTAACTTACCTTCCGGTGTAATTTCCAGAATGTAACTACAATATGCTATCAATAAATAAGTCTGAGGGCTATAAAGTTTAAATATTACCTCATTGATAACAGCCAGAGTTGGTTGAAAGAGAACTAAAAGGCGTTTGAAATATATTAGATCCAGGTCAAACCTCTGCCTGAATCTAGCTCCCTGAGACACAGGTTTTATTTCTTGATGTACTTGCTAAAAGTTCTGTTTTGAAATTCCTGTTTTACCTACAGGCCAATAGTTTCACTCACTGATAGCCACCCTCCTATCGATCACTTTGTGACTTAAATCCGAGAGCTTGATGCATTGAGTAAATGTTCAACTTCCCTCCTAGTTCCCTGAAGCACAGGAATTGAACTACTGTGGTTAGGACTCACACAGCCAGATGCAGACTGCATGTAAAATGCACCGTTGGCTTCTCTGAAATTCAGTAAAAATTAGAACAGTACTACAAGGAGGTGGGCTACTTGGAAAGAGGAGCGTTTCCTCTCTGTTCAGACTGTAGTTTGGGTTATCGCTAAGTATGAAATCAAAGAATGTGACGCTTAGATGTGTTTTATTAAAGTTTGGTCAATGTTCTTGCAATTCAGACACAAAAGTTTTGCTCTCTATTGCGAAGAATGTTTGTTGCACTTTTAATTTGTGCCATTAGGACTCTAAATAAATTGAAGGCTCTTAATGAAGCTAATGACATATTAGCCCTCGCTTTTTTTTTATCATGACTAAGTAGATGAATGGTATTGGTAATGAAGGGTGGATGCTTCCAGGTCTGACGTGGTTATGAAACTCTATCAATAATGGAGCACATCAAGAACATGGACACCATGTTGACAGCTGGAAGTCACTGTCTACACACACGTCTGTGTCAGTGTGGGTCTGTGACGGAGACCGTCTGTGTGGGTGTGTATGACAAGGCTTTTGAGAGTGTCAGCTGTGTGTGTGTGTGTGTTTATGCATGCGTTTTTAATGTGTGGGTGCCTGACAAAGAGTTGTCAAGCATGCATGTGAGTGTGTGTTTATGTGCGTCTAGAAGGGTGACAGGACATTTGACAGTGTTGAATGCGTCAGTGTGTGTAACGGAGAGATGAGGCATTTAACAGTGTTGAATGTGAGTGCTGCTGGCAGGGGTAGTTTGTTTCTGAAAACCGTATAAAACCCAGAAAAGTATCTTTCAATATCATGTTACTGGGATATTTTTTTATTTATTCATTTTGTGTTTCCTTGAGACAAAGTGACTTTTAAAAAGGTGTACCTTCTTATATAACTTGTGATTTTGTGTTGTTTTATTGCTTCACCTGCTTTTATTGTACTTAAAACGGTTTTACTGTAAAGTGTCTTTGAGTACTTTGAAAAGCGCTCTGTAAATAAAATGTTTTATTATTATTAACTAAAAAATGGCTTGTTAGTTTTTGTCGCTGAACCCTATAAGGGTATGCAGAGTGGCAGGCATCTCAGATCCTGCCAAAGAAAAATAGCATGCCCCTGGGCCGAAAATCCATTCACAGTAGTAAACAGCTTTGTTTTATGGTTGTTCATACATCCTATAATGAAACAAATAAGGCAACTGACAATGGCTTCCTACTCTATCACCACAATATCTGATTTACTGACTTTGTATCCCATTAAGTATTAGCTCATAGCATGGTAATTGACTGGGTTTGGATGCACACGCTAGGTTTTTCATGGCACATACTAAGCAGTGTTACCACTATGTCATATGCAGGGCCTTTTCAATGATTATCTTCCCTTAAAGTGTCTGTTTAATGACTGCATTGTCTTTAATACTGTGTGTGTGATTGCATTTTGAAGCACCACTGCTTTGTTCCAAAGGAACCATGAACCCACTTTGCCATTAACAAAGTAATATAACAATATTCAAAGCTTAACCACTTTCCTGACATGTTAATTTCCTGTCTAGAACGTATATTGTTAAACTTTTTCAGGAAATCGGGTTTTTTGCTTCCACTGTGATAGCCACGAATAACAGATCAGATTAAAACAGAATGGGAAAAAAAAGGATGGATTAACTCGATGAAACAATCAGAGTAATCTATAGAAACTTCTTCCCATACCGTAAGTAACAAAAGAACGCTTGGAGCAAAGAGCTCATTGGTTGTTGTGTTTGTACTTGGGATAATCTGCAGCCTTTAAAATTCAAATAACTCAACGCATTCTCATGAACGGGTTAATAGGATATCGTACGAAAAGTTATGCACACTCAAACGTCTGATATCATAGGAAAACTAGGAGACAGCCGGCTGGTCACGTGACATCGGCTACAAAGCTCTGTATTACAGAGCAGCAGTTGCTAGCTGTTTAAGCCGCTACAGAGCTTTGTGATGCAGCTACAGTCCTCGGTCACAGCTCGTCATATCAGCGGCAGTTAGTAGACGTGTTTAGCCGCTACACAGCTCTGCGACACCAGCTATGGTGCTAAGCATGGTGCTCCGTCAAGTCAGCGATAGTTGGTGGTTCAATTATTCTAGAATAGGTGACTGTAAGCCGGGTACAGAGCACCGCAAGCTGCTGGTCATTTCGGGGGAGATTACGTTTAGACAAGAAAAAGTGAGCGTAATGCTGCAGCGGAAGTTAAGTTTTAGGCACCAAAACGACTAGTTAAGTTTAGGAGAAAGGTCGTGGTTTGTATTAAAACACTCCCAAGGAGCACGTATTTCCTGGGTGAAAGTCATTTGCTTTCCCCAGGAATAGAACTCCGCTCCCTGGCTTGAAAGTCCTGTGTGTTAACGCTAGGGTTGGGTACCGAAACGTGGTGCCAATAGGGCACCGGTGCCGACGTAAATGGTAGTAACGAGACCGAATAAGAATGAAAATTTCAGTGCCTCATTTCAGTGCCTGACTTTACACTACATTCGACAGCATGTAACGTTAGCCTACCTTTAGCTAGCAGCTGGATTAAACATGGTTAAAATGCTGACAGCTAAGGTTAAACAGTGTAAAGTGTGACTGTATTTCACTGTAGAGGATTCCAACACCGGGACGTAACAGTCTGCTCTGCAGCTGCCGTTGTCGGAAAAACAACACAGACGGTGCGTTCACTTGAAACAGGTAGCCTCGTGGTGCATTCAAAGTTATTGTAAAATACCCTTTTCCCATCTGGTGGTTGCTTTTTGTCGTTCAACAGCAATTTACTGGTGAAATAAGTTATTGTTATAAGTTATAGTTATTACATTATTATTAAATCTTTAATTTTGACCATATGGCCTTAGCAATAAACAAGCCGTTCTTTAATGTCGCCGACTGTTCTTTAGTACCCTTCTTTTTTTTTACTTTATTAAAAAGTATCGGTTCAGGCACCGTTTAGGCACCGGAAGTGTTTTAAAAGTATCGCTTTAGCACCGGTATCGGAAAAATCCCAAACGATACCCAACCCTAGTTAACGCCTACCCATCCACCCCGACCACCGTTCTACGCGGCCAGCAGCGTTCTTATACAGCAGCAGTCAATGTGGTGCACACAGCAAAAATAACACGTGGAAATCTTTTATCTTATCTTTTCGTAGCTTTTCGAACGCATGGTTCATAAGAACAGGTTGAATAACTCAACAGTAGCAGTTTAAGGAGTATAAGGAAGCGATTTAGTTATGGATACAATTCCTTCACAAGTCACAATTGATCAGATGTGGCTCTGTGTAGACATAGTATAAGAAACTTCTTTCAGTTTGTACTTTCATCTTGATCGTGTACAGCCCAGTTGCTGTCGAGACTGCTAAAACATATAAAGAAGCTTTTTTTCCTCATATCTTTTTTTCTCTTTTCTTTTCTCACCCCTCACTGTCTCTCCAAAACCCACCTCTCTCCATTACCCCCCAACCCCCCCTTCCCCTCTCTCTCTTTCTCAGCACACAGAAACAGGACTTGTTAACAGAGGGACAGACCCAGATTGATTGACTCAGCAGGCGAGGAGACAGGCTGCCAATAGGAATAACTCAACACAGAGCCCTGATTCCACACCTTAAAACAAAACCCACATATGTTACCGTGATAACCTCGGACAGTTTAGTTTAGCTCTGTGTGAAAATGAACGAGCTTGACACAAAAGACTTGAGACCTATCTGGGACAGCTCAATGGTGCTTGACTAAAGACCAGAATTCCAGCTTTAAAGGGAACTAAAAGGGGGAGCCTACTATCAGACGTTGTTCCAATGAATCAGTACAGATAACAAAGTATGTTTTCTCTCATCTCCTTGCATCTATTATTAGTCCAAACTTTGATTACTCTGAACAAACGTTCTGACTTTCTGACCTAAATTAATACTGCGGTCTGCCAGGCCGACTCAAACAATACCTCTTGCCAGATCTGTTGAAATTCTGCAACAGTTCTCCGCCAAGACGTCACCCTGATCAAAGATGGGCTTCAACCTTGCATCCATGTCTTTTGGAAACTTGGGAGCTAGTTAGCGATCCTGCTTGTTTTCTCTTGTTTTTTATTCTCATATATGTTTCTTTGAAGAAAAAAATTCCAGACAGTTCACGCACACTGGTAACTACTGTGTAACAATTATAATACCCCCGAGGACCTTTTTTCACTGTGATTATACATTGTTCAGTACTCATATCATGTACCTACTTCATTGCTGTTTTGCCCATGATCACAGTAAACAGCAGTCTCTAGGGTAATAGAATATTAGGAGTCAGAAAAATGTTACATTACCTCAGTGCTGCTGCTTTTCTGTATTACAATCTTTGAAAGCCTAACACAGAAACAAGTGTTGTTCCAAAATGGGATCTCCACACCTTGAAATATTAATGACTCCAGCACTTTGATCAAAGACACCCTATAGAGATATAAACATTGATCTAAAGGTTAATTTATCCCCTAAAATGACCATATGTACATACAAAAGACAGCTTGAAACAAAGTTCCCAGTCTCCAGTATGTGTTGCATTAACTTATGTCGTTATAAACCGAAATGCTTTAGCCTTATGTAGAACTGACGTGTTATTCCAATGGCCTTGGACACACTTACTGTAAAATGAACAAGTTTCTTCCAGACTTGGAAACAGACCGATCCAACACTCTGATTCATGATACCTGCAGGCAGTTGAATTTAAATGCTAATGCCTTTAGAGGCAGCAGACAACAATCTTAACTGCCAAGCCAACTGACTACTGACTGCAATACCCACTATAAGGTGACAAGTATAAAAGGAGAAATGTGTAGGGGAGAACAGGGCTGTGAAGTTGTTGAGTTGATTTTTCAGGAAGTCTTGGAGGGGGTTAGGGGAAAGTCTAAAGACTGCAAAGGAGAGCTTGCAAACAGAGAATTGGCCGCATTTCAGAACAAGCTGATAAAAACCATGGCAGACAAAGTGAACAGGACATGCTGTCACTCTGCAATTACCAGCAAGGTGTCCTTAAGCAAGGCATGTTGCCAGTTAAGCAAGACCAGCAGCTTTGGCCGAGGTGCTCAGTGGCCACCAAGTGGCCACCAAGAAGACAACCGGCAACCCTCAGTACAAACCAGGGCTTGATGCGTAGACTGTATAAATGAAGCTAAAACATCTCTGGCTGCAGCATAGGTCAGAAATCCCACCCCCTCCATGTTAGCAGATAGGACATGGGCCAAATTAAAGTACATGTCAAATCATTTTTTTTTTAGGTAGCTCTTATCACGCTGATATTTGTATATAAGTGTTCATTTTTAGTAACAAGTTTTGTTTACATTAGTTATTCGATGCTATTAAAACGAGGTGAAACGTCATGATTGACAGCTGTGATTGGTCAGACGGGTGTATAGACAGAAATTACAAGATAGCAGCGCCCGTATCCCGGATATTTTGAATTCATATTTGTGCTTCATTTGCAAGATATGTTTTGGATCAGTGTTAGTGATAGGTTTGGTATGTGTGCATGCAGACGTTTGAATGTATCTTATCTATTCTAAGGACTTTCTAGAGACCAGTCAGTTTAAGATGATATGGTCTCACAGTAAAACCTAGCTTAGAATGGGCACAACTTTCACACAGAGGAATTGGAGCTACCAACTGAAATAGATGTCTCATGCTGTGTAAGCACAAAAAAGTGTTTCAAAGGTATTCACTATGATGTACATGTGGTTCATCTTTGGGCAGACGTGTCTGTATGCTCATGGTTGTTCCAGTGTCATGAAAGTTTGTTCACTGTTTGAATAAAGCTGCACTTGATTTGTAATCATCGGACTGGTCGTCATCTTTGAGGTCTCCCAACATCATTTCTGAATCATCACCCGATATCAGTTAGCTTGGATTATTCATTGCTCAATAGTATAATTAGTTACATTACTTTCCGTTACTCAAGTCAAGTCAATGCAAGGCAAGTCAAGTCAGGTAAATTCTGCAATATGTGCCAGACATATAGAGCAATTGAAAATGTTTCTCTCCGACCCACGGTGCAATAAGGACATGTACAACAAGTATAATATAAAAGATAAGAAATATATACAAATAAAGATAAAAAAAGATAAGTAATATGTACAAATAAGATAAAGGCCAGGTCTGCCAAAAGTGCCTTGCATTTCGTTTGAACAGACACATTATGGTTTAAAGGAGCACGCTGACTTATTGGGACTTTAGCTTATTCACTTTATCCCCCAGAGTTAGACAAGTCCATACATACCCTTCTCATCTCCGTGCGTGTAGTAACTCTGTCTGATGCCCCCACCGCTAGCCTAGCTTAGCACAGATCCTGGAGGTAACCAGCTCCAACTAGCCCACTGCTCCCAATAAGAGACAAAATAACGCCAACATTTTCCTATTTAAATGTTGTGATTTGTATAGTCACAGGGTATACTAATAAGAAGGTCACATGAGACACAGCCGTCTTCTAACCGTATACATACTGGGAACTATATTCTCAGAAGGCGAAGCACTGCTATTTGGGCGGAGTGATTAGTGCCACACCTAAAAAGCACCGTTGTTACTCTCTGCTCCTCACCACTTCTCGTGTGCAAATCACTCCGCCCAAGTAGCAGAGGGGCGATGCGCGTTCACGGAAGGCTTGTATCATGCGCATTTTGTTGTTATTACTTAGAATTCCTCAGAAACTACGCACTACAACTTTAACTGTCATGTTGAGAGTTGCTAAACTGTGTTTCGTTGTTGAAAACAATGACAGTAAAGATGTATTTTATTCTATCTAACCTATGTGCAAAACATTGATAAACACGGTAAAATCACTTTTTGTCCACGTTCTTCATCCCGAACTCTTTCGAGCTGTCTAAATCTCAGTTTTGTGGTTTTTATGGGAAACCTTGGGACAATTCTTTTTTTCTCCTACAAACAATGTAACAATGCAACTGTTGCTGTATTCAATCGGTTGCACTGCCAACTGTTTCAAGGTCTACTGCAGTTGAGAAATATTGGTGAGACAAGACAGCGACTAACCCTGAAAGCATGCTATATACTGTAGTCCTGATTGGCATGAGTGACACGTAGAACAAATACTGAGAGACAGTCAGTCAGGATTTGTGGACTTTTCTGACTGTCTCAGTCATTATCGGCTTCTCACATTTTCAAAGAAAATCCCATGTAGCAAGGGTGTTGAGGAGCACAGACACTGTCTTTTAAAATTTGTCTCTCTGCCATTTCTCTCTCTTTCCCTGCCTGTGAAATACATTTTCTGTCTTTCCATGTCCTTAGTGTTCTTGTCAGACACCTCCTCACTCTTATTCCCTCAGTGTCAGGTAATTTTAAAACACTGGCATATAGAAACTGCTCCTAAACACACAGTGTGTACGATACATCAGTTCATTTGTTTTCTATGCAACATTACACCGCTGGTACTTTATGTAAATTGTCACATTAAGCCCGTCGCGCTGACATTTCAGTGGAAAAGCAGCAAGAACACAGACGCACGCACACACACACACACACACACACACACACACACACACACAGAGGATTTGACATTTTCCCTTTGTCAAAGTGAGGTAAAGGGTCATTACACTGTTTTAAAATGCAACAAAAGGTTTTTTTCAGCTGCTGGGGGTAAGTATGCAAACTCGACAGGATGCCAAGTAATAAAAAAAAACAATACTTGACTTTGTGTGTATGTGTGCACACTTTATGTGGATGTATTTGAATACACCATTCCTACTGAATTTTGCATTTTGATGGATATCATGAGCTCATTGTCCTTCCTGTCAATAGTCTCTGTTGCACTGGATCGCTGTCACTCTCTCTTCTTTCCCCTCTGAAGACAAAATGAGGGCAGGAGAAGAAAATAGGAGAGGAGACAGCACTGAAGGTAAAGAAGGGTGGAGAGATAGGTAAAGAAGACGAGAAGAATGGGGGGCGGAAGTATGGCAGAGGAGAGGAAAGGAAGATGGATTACAGGAGAGAAGAAGAGAATTTTCTGTCGTGGAGTAGGTGGTTCCTGTTAAAAATGTGGGTTGCCTACTAATGACTCTGTGTGTGTGTGTGTGTGTGTGTGTGTGTGTGTGTGTGTGTGTGTGTGTGTGTGTGTATGTGTTTGATGGTGCACCTAAGGCAATGCTAAGTAAGTTGGTGGAGTAACTGCTGCTTTACAGTGCACGCACGCAGAGACACACACTTACAAACACACATGTTGGTAATCCTGATTTACGTCGCTTTGGTTGATTATGTCTGTATAAATATTTCTGCATTAAGCTGTTGACTGAGCACCACCTTTTAATGTTGGTTTGCCTCTAGCGCTACTATTTTTCTCTCCTTTGTAAACCAGCCTGTGTAGCGCAGATATACGGCTCTGTGTGTATAGACGTGCGTGTGTTGTCATGAAAGGTATGTTGTTTTCAAGGACTGACTGAGACAAATTATTTCAATTTCACTGTGTAATTAATATTGTTTCATAATGTATTTTAGTCTTTAGGATGTTTTATGAACAAGATTAAGGTTGGGGTGTGTGTGCATGTATTTATTTAAACTGGCTTTCAAAAAAGTGTCCTATTGCCAGCTGTCCGCAGTAAATTATTTGATGAGGAGTAAGTGCTTTTTTATGTCACTACACTTCCCAGAGGTCACCTGTCAATCAGAAAACATTGGCAACACTCTGACATCTTTTTTCTTTTTATTATTCCAAACAAATGATTGGTGCAGCTTGTTGAAATGTAACACGCATCTCCTACCTTTCTACAGAAAGCCAAGAGTGGAAATTGACATCTGCTTTAACTCAATTTGCTATAGCAACTTTTTTTTTTTTTTAAACCAAAATCCAATTTCTACGTTTTTAAAGAAAGTTATCTATAAGTATTTAAGTTTAAGTAGCTTGCCTTTAAGGGACAGAATGCATTTATATGGTTGTTAGTTTAATTGAAATAAAAGGGAGGTTCTGGTTTGTGAACACAAGGAGCTGATTTAATATTCACGGAAAACAAAGAGGCACTGGGTTCAAGATTTAGCTCTCATTATGGTCAGTCAGTAATAGAGAGAGAGAAAGAAACATTTATGTGAAAATGCTGCAGAATGTTAACATTTTAAAACATCAAAAGTGCACAGGGAGGAAACTTGGTCATTTGAGTTTGATGAAATCAGTTAGTGTGTCTTGAACTCTCCACAACTTCTCAAAATGATTTCCTGGCTGGCAAGGTTAACTTTTGGAAGTGTGGTTGCCCCAACACAAGTTAACTTAGGGGGTGGGGGAATTATCTCATGTCCTGGCTCTGTCTATGAATGCAGATCACCTTGAGGCACGGATGTACAGCCTGCACTCATACACTTCAGAAAATACCAAAGCCGACCAGTCAGAGCTGTACAAACATTCCTCTGATAAGAAGACTCCCATCTGTAAGGGCCCCATGTGGCTGTTAACATCTATGGAACTACTACTACTAATGTATGGATGAAGGTCACTGCTGCTATTAGGAGGTTGCAGTCATACTGAGCTAGCTTTTATCTCATTTGACAAGGATGAGAGTGTACACATGCGCACACTTAACCATGGGCACACATTTTGGACTGCGCGCACACACACACACACACACACACACACACACACACACACACACACACACACACACACACACACACAAGGATTTCTGCAATAATGGCATGCTTTATTCATGTGCTGTTTAACATGTATGAAGAGAAGGCACACTGGTGGGGGAAGCAGGAGTAAAACAATGTAAACATGAAAAAGCAGCATGAAGAAGAGGAGTGGGGAGAGAAAAGAGGAGAGTGGGAGGAGAGGATGGGAAAATAAGAGTAGAGGATGAGAGGAGATGAAGAGTGGGTAGGAGAGAAAAGCAGAGAGGAGCAAGAGAGGGATTGACTGTGTGTGTGTGTGTGTGTGTGTGTGTGTGTGTGTGTGTGTGTGTGTGTTAAAACCACTATTGAAGGTGTGATTCTGGCTCTTGTGGGTTTTTTCTCTCATTTATGTCTGTTTGTGCAAATAGTAGCTTTTAGAGTGTGTGGTCTCTGTCACACACTTACATACCATTTACAGTAACAAGGTGAGAAGTACGACCAAGGCGTGTGCGTATTCACATTCATATTTCAAGCAGGGGACTATTAGCAGCAGGCACTGTATAAAAAAGAAAAAAAACAAGAAAAAAACGTTATCACAGTCAAATAAAGTGGTTTCACAGAAAATAATGTGTGGGAGCTATGCACGTTTAAACCAAATTTAGCAGTAAAGTTGCACACTCATTGAATAAGCGCTGTGTACGGAAATTCTGTATTTTTATGGTACTATGGAATGCTTCGAAACTACCAATTATTAAAAATATAAGTATCATGAGTGATAATTTCCCTGTCGATGTTCTGTTCTGTTAAAATAAAAATTGTTGCTTTTCCATTCACTGGTCTGATTCTCGCTGGCGTTTTATAATATTTAATGTAGATATGAGAAATATTTTATGATTTTACCTTCTTCTCTACTCTGTCAGTTTCTTTTAATATATTCCAGTGTCTCATTCTATATGTTCCCCGGCTCTTTCTTCTCTCTCTTGAATTTTTCTACAACTCTAACTCGTAAGATCAGCTTGTGGCATTGTTTGAAGGTTGATGGCTAGTTAAGTGTTTATGTAAGGTTGTTGTTAACCTTGTGCAATCGAGGACTGTTTCACTGTGAAAAGGCAACATTGTGTCCTCCATGTTCACTGTGATGTAATGTTTATCAGCTGAAGGAGAATTTCATAACCAAGGTTCGCCAAAGTCACAGCTCGTGCTATTAAAAGCTATTTTAAGAATAGCCTTATCCCTGAGTTTACCTAACTATGACACAATAGAACTCAAGAAAAAATTGTATGATATGAGAAATTGTAGGTTTTTAAAGACAAAAATAATAATAATAATAATAATAATAATAATAATAATAATAATAATAATAATCCAAACTCCAAGTTACAAAACAAACAAAACAAGCCAGGCATAAAAGCATCAGGTTTTTTTAAAACAACAAATGAAAAACGATTTGATGTAAAAAAAAAAGAAATAAAAAAAAAAGAAATTTACAGTGTAGAAAAGAAGAGAACAGTTTAAGACAGTTCTAGGAGGTTCAAGCTCAAATAAAATCAGGAAAGGCTCTCAGATAAAAGTATATTTTAAGAAGGGACTTAAAAGAGATCACTGACTCAGCTGACCTAATATCCTCTGCGCATGCATTTCTGTGAAAATGCTGCAATCACACGCACAAAAAACTTTTTGTGTGTACAATCCATGCACAAATGTCCTCACACAGAAGATACATAAACACACACCCACACAAGCATATGCAAGGAAACGCACACAAATTGTCAGAACTCACAAACACGATACATACAGCCACAGTGCTCTTACTCTTATTGCAACACACACACACAAACACACACACATCTGCACTGCTCTTATATGCTACATTGCTTTAATCAATACCCATACAAACACACAGCCCACACAAGCACTCAATGACCATAGAAAAGCTAATTACGTAGCCCCCTCTAAATGGCCCTGTGTGGAACACTAACACTCCGTAGCCACACTAAAGCTAAATGAAAACACCCTAGCTCATGAAAGAAAGAGCATAACATTAACAGGACAAAACAAATCCCAGAACTAAATACAGTTTCCATCAGGGAAACCCCCAACGTAATTTATGCTGCTTTTTCAGAACACGGCAGAGCCCGCTGTAGTCGCTTTTGTCTTTTAATCCCGAGTGAAATACTGTCTACTAACAAAAATGAGTAAGCATCAGTTCAGAATCAGTCTGCGGTGTTACTACACGTTCTGTTAGTCATTTTAGCACTGATATAAGTAATGCAGGACAATTGCAAATCGCTTTGTCCAGTAAAAATGTCAGGTGCCTTTTAAGCTTTTAAACCATGAAATGGATGGATAATTCCCTTAACACACATTTAACTTATCAGACCCGGTAACACTTTGACTTCAGTAAAGTTCAGACATATATTTTGTGTATATATCAATATATATATATATATATATATATATATATATATATATGTGTGTGTATATTGTGATACTAAGCTTAGACTCTTTGACTCTTTCTATATTCACTGCTGAACACAAAACACTTTAATGTGCCACGTGCCTCCCACAGATGTGGCCATGAATCTGTCGCGTTCATCATGTATGTGGACTTTACAGTTTGCATATAGAGAGAGTGCAACCCTTCTGCTCTTCATTGTTCATAGGCTTTACTTTTTGTCTGAGCCTCCCAGAATGTCTGTGACTCCCTCCCACGCTCTCACACACTTGGGCACACACATCCATGCAAAGTGTGGGTACGCAAACACATGACTTCAGAGGTACAAGAGCTCTCACACACACTTTGCCCTTCCCTCTATGAGTGTGTGGGAGGGAAAACCTTTTAGTAATACTACTCCTTGTCAAGAGGCAGCACTCTGATAATAGCGTGTGTGTGTGTGCGCGTGTGTGTGTTCCTTTTTATTCAGGAGTTAGATACAACAGGTATTCATGTGGAAATACAAGTATTTCTGATGTGCGTCTGTTGTGTATGCATTTGTGTCTGTGTGTGTGAGAGAGAGAGAGAGTGTGTGTGTGTGTGTGTGTGTGTGTGTGTGTGTGGGGGGGCATCTGCCCTTGCTTTAATTGAAGCTTGTGCGCTGTCTGCATTGGTCAAGTGGTCCTCTCAGCTAAATGACTTAGCTGGC
This sequence comes from Perca flavescens, assembly GCF_004354835.1. NCBI lineage: Eukaryota > Metazoa > Chordata > Actinopteri > Perciformes > Percidae > Perca > Perca flavescens. The sequence continues at coordinate 28,193,851 of NC_041347.1, forward strand.
TCGAGCGGCAGCAGCGTAGCATGCATAACTATCACTCTATTAGCCTCAAATAAACACAATTATTACTATAATGGAGACAGAGTGAGGGGGAGACGGAGAGATGATCAAGAGAAGGGGAGAGAGATGCAGGAAGAAAATAAAACAGGATGGAAATACAGCATATATCGCCTCCACTTCATCCGTTGTTTTCCTACATCAAGAAAATGTGTCTAGCAGCCAAAGGCACCATCATAACAACAGTCTGTTTCCTAAAAATGTTTGACGTTATTTTATTTGTATTCATTTAATTAAAAATAATGTAAAATAAAGATATCATACAAAAAATACAGCAAGCAACCCTTGGACAAAATGTGGGGAAAATGCCTTAGCTTACTTGCTGTTTTTCACCAGACATCTCTCCTTTTTTCGATTGTCGCTACATGTTCATGAAGTGTCATAGCGCTTCAGGATTAGCATGTATGTTTTTCTCAGATTTACATACCGGACAGGTTTTTGCCTTAATTCATGACACCAACAGAGAATCTTTGTCCACTCACATCTTGCCAATGAGTTTGTACGCAATTGCGTATGTATTGTGGTGTGCTGCTACAACCTCACTTAGCTAATAATTGGGTGGCTAATGTTGGCTAATGCAAAGTTTAAATATATATTGCTGTGTTCTGACAAAGACTAAGTCACTTTGCTGACTTTATGACTTTTCTCTACTTTTGTTAGGCCTACATTTAGTTATTATTTACTGTTATAATATTATATTACAATTACTTAATACATTATATTATTAAGTAATTGAGACTTGTCGCCAAAGTGGCAGCTGTTCAGCAGACTTTACTGTATGTAGACTCACTTTAAACTTGATGCTGAACAAGTGTGAGATTTGACAGGCGACATGTTTGTATCTTGTGCGAATGACCGTTGCTTTCTGCTCCCTTCTTTGGACAAGAGCTCAAAATGTTTCTTGGCCATGACGGATGTCACGGGTCTTGTATTTTAGTTGGCATCTGAACTTTCCTGATCAACATCAGCGTCTCATTTCATTGAACAGAAATATGTAAACTGGCCTTCAAAAGTCTATCTAATGCTCCAGTTTTGAGTCCGTATCCTGTGCCTTGATGCAAGTTATTCAAGTGCTGCTTCTTTTTATCTCCAACATTCTTTAATTCAGGTACAATGAGGAGTTTATTAATCAACAAAAGCATTATTCTCCCATTGCTTGTGGTTGTTTTTGGCTTCTTTCCATTTTGAAGTTTATGTATCTTTAGCTGGCCGCAATAGTTCAAACAAACCACTATCCAGTTTTTGCAAGCACATCTGCCGCTTTCAGATAACAGCAGGACACCACACTGGTATCTGATGCAGGAAATTAAGAGATAGATATTTGAGGGAAGGACCGTGTTCTTCGATATTGGTATAAAAGGGTGGCCTCTATCTGGAATATTGTGTATGATTTCTGTTCTGGATCTAATCTGGCCTAATGACACTTGATCCTTAGAAGTGAAATATTAAAACATAAAAAAGTTGCAGTAACAATAACTTAAAAACAGTGTAAAATGTTGCTTAATATATACTCCATTTGTCTATATAATCTACCTGTCCATGTGTAAAGAACAACAAAAAAGCAGTGTTTCTGGTATATAGTTTTTATTGTTTTACTCCAGTTGATTTTTAAAGGGATACGCCACCGTTTGTTGAAATAGTGCTTATCACAGTCACCTCTAGCTGTAGATAGGTGGGCCAACGCATTTTTTGTGCATGCATTGTTCTAGTCCAGTGCAACACCGTCAGCGCCGCCCCTAGTTAGCTTAGCGTAGTGAATGGAATCCTATGTTGCCGGTTAGCATGTTGTGAGTAAAAGTGAGCCAACAAAAGCCAAAAAAAAAACAACCTAATTACTTACACTGAGACAAAAAATGCGTTGGCCCACCTATCTACAGCCAGGGTAGACCGTGATAAGCACTATTTCAACAAACGGTGGTGTATTCCTTTAAATGAATACAAAAGAAGGAAGAAATGGGAGAGAAACAGAAGAAATGATTAATGAATAGAGTGTTTAATATAAACATACAACAACACACAAATACATGCACAGGCATGGTTATAAATTATAAGGTAATTCCCAAGATTATTGTATTTATCCCATCTTAATCTTCAAGTTTGAGTTTTAGGTGCTTTTTAACTTTTCAGTGAGAAGACATGGTTCCTTATACACACACGCACACATTTCCCCCGGCTCTTTGTCACCACCAGCCTCACATACACAAACACTTCAGATGTTTTTCAGCAGTTCGCAGGACAGTGTTGACATACAGTGGCTCTTAGGAGCAGTATGGTTGTCAGGGGCAACTATCTTATTTTGCTATCACACATCCAGCTGGAAAAGAGGAAAGCAATGCCTGGTTGAAAGGAAAAGCTCCAGATTATTTGTTTTTGGTTAGAAAAGGGCATAAGGATCATTGAGTTTGGACCTCTTGTACTTTGTACATAAGGCTCATGCCACAATTTGAAGTAATTTTAGATCCATACGGCATTCTGTTAAAGATGACATGAACAGGCCGGATGATCAGCAGTCGACAAGTGCCGCCCCTGTTCTCTGCTGCCACAACTCTGAGGAGTTCAGCAAGGAAAACACACAGCTATCCCCCTGCTGTTGTTGTGCCAGCCAGAAGTTTCCCAAGGAAGGTGCCTAACACATGAAAACGAAGAAGAGTTTGTTACACTAGCAGAGGTCAATGAGAAAGACAGCCAAGTCAGGCTCAAGAGAAGACAGGAAGCCTCAAAGAAACCTGCAATGCAGTAATCTGCTTCAAAGGCACTGGAACCAAAGTCTCCACACCCCCAAGAAGAGAGGGCCACTTTCTAAACCTGTATGAGTCGTGACTCACTCGGATTTTTGGTTTTTTGATGGTTCGGAGTAATGTACCCTAGGGTCCTTTGCACCATGACCTCGAGCCAAACAGCCTCCCAGAAGCTTTTTTCACCTGGGTCGAACATTGGGAGAGTTAGCGTAGAGTAGCGTTATCAGCTGAATAGCTTAGCGCAGGGGCTAATGGATCCAGTGATGTATCTCGTAAATGACCCCACTAATAATGCCCCGAAATGATACCAAACTTCTACAGTAGTACAAATAGGTTATGTACTCATAAAACGATGGATTGTAAAGTTTGTAAGTACACCAGAAGTTTATGTAAATAACACTTGCCTGTTGGCTTCTTTCATGATGGCCAGCACGAAAATGTAAACTAATGTATTTAAATGGGAAGCATATGTCGTGATCACAGCACAAATTTGGTAGCGAGTAGTATGAAATGCCGAAAATCCGCGTAAGGATGTTGGTTGGGGTGGTTGGGGTGGATGGGTCAAACAATTCAGGACTTTTACCCTGGAGGCCGGGGATCACGTCCCACGTGTGGCGTTTTGTTTCCCCGTTAACCGTACCGTTATTGTTGCACATTCCCTGCGGCTGTCTCCCGACGTGTGAGGCGTCCTCCCCCCGCGGCCTTGTTTTTTTCCTAAACCCAACCTCCGTATAGATGGTTCCCATTTTGTGCTGGCCACCACGAAAAAAACGAGATAAACGTGTTGTTGTACACGAATCAATAGATTAAAAATTACATGACAATTTCACGAACTGCTGTGAGACCGTGTTATATGGTTGGAAACACACAGAATACAACACAAATAGATAAGCATTGTATCACTTGAACATAACAACTTTGTCCTAATATAGTGGAAACAATGTAGCTGACACAGCCTGTTGCTAACACAGCCGCATTAGCGTCCATCTCCATTATCTTACTGTAGTTCGAGGTCAGAGGTGAACAGATGAACTTGAAATAATATTGGCACCTCTGTCTCACACACACATGTCCAGCTATCATCCTTTCTTACTAGTCTTTACTTACGCATACAGCACATTGCCATGATATCTACAATAACATCTATCATCATATAAGGCATAAGAAAACATTTCCCACCATCAGCTGCTCCCAGAAGAGCCGGCACTCCAAGTCCCACTGGCGCAGAAGAGGAAAATTGAGAGCAAGGTAGAAAACTAAAGATGAGGCTAATAGAGAGTAGTTCAACATCCCCTCTGCATGGTTTTTTTTCAATAGTTTTTCTTCCAAGCCGTTAATCAGGCAGCAACACAAAGGCACATCTTGTAAATACAAATGCTAACTTCATATAGTGCTTCTTAGTTAAAAATATCTATTGTGCTTTTATGTGCATAGCTTGTTGCCAATTACCAGTTGAAGATTATTGACCTTCTTCAGCATGTCCCTTGTGCCCATGGCAACCATAGGAAATATTTAGAAGAAAAGAATTTGGGCCAATAAAAACATGTATTATATTATTATATGTTCTATAAATTTTTCTTTTAAGTTGCAACCAGTTTTTCCTCTGTCTGCCTGCTATAACTCATGGATTATGTGATATTAAGCTCTGTCATACTGATGGGAAAAAAAGGAAAATATGATTGATGAGAAAAGAAAGTTACAACATTTATAACCATCCTATATAATTGTATAAAAAAAAGTCCTATTTTCAATTTTGATGCAAATAGAGGTCCTTTTTAAAAGAAACCCTTAAAATTGACAGTAGGAAACTGCCCACCTCGTTATAGGTGACGTTTAAATACAGTGGAAACTGACATAAAAATTGGCAGGTATGGAGGAGGATTGTGAAAAACAAAGTGAGAGTGGTAGTAGATTGTCAGATTTTAACTCATAAGTTGAGAATTTAGAAGTTAGAGTTGCATGATCAGTGGTCTTCTCTTCTCCTGAACTTCCGTTATCACAACCCGATTCAAATGATAGCTGTCAAAGGCTTGCTCTTCCATAACAAAAGCTTTTAAAATTCCATTTTTAATGTGGACAATGTGTTTTACTTTGTCCTGTCTCTGCCACCCCCAGCTTTCTCTACAGCCCAGCATTAGTGGTCGATGCTAACAGGAAGCCGACCTGTGCAGTATCCAGCTCTGTGACCGAGCCGCAGTCTGCACAGACTGACAGACTGACAGACTGGAAAATCAATTACCAATCACACACCAAAGTCCCTGAGAGACACACAACCTTGTCCACACACAAGCACACACACACACACACATGCACACACACACACACACACACACACACACACACACACACACACACACACACACACACACACAAACAAATCTGCAATGGTTCCATCTTACACAATACACACAAACCAACACGTACTGGTGCACAGACAGAAAGGTTCCACGCTACCAGGCTGTTCTCATGGACTACTGTATTCGTACATGTTATGGTCATGGGGTTCTGCTTTAGTCTGTTTCCTGTTTTATTTTGTAACGTCACTCTCGTCATGTGTCATGTCTTGTTTTACTTCCTGTCTTTGTGTTTTACTGCCTGTTTACCACCACTCACCTTATATATAATACACAGATACAGACAACTTGTTCACCCTCTCTCACCCATAGCCCCAGCTGTTACACAAAATAGAAATTAAATACAATAATAACCTGGATATTAAATATATTCCATAAGAATAAGAATTAAAGTTGAACTTATCTTAACTAGTTGTTTTGGTGCCATTTCGCGTCATCTTTTTGTGGCAAAACCTCACGGTGACCAGTAACGGCATCACAGACACCTTTTTAAGGCTAAACTTAACTGTCACGTGACATGTCGTCGTAATTTCGTATGAAATCATACAAATTGTTGTTCATACGTTTTCAAATGATATCAAACAAACCCATTCATGAGAACGTGGTGACTCTACATGAACAGAAATCCAGCCTTGTACATACACTTATCAAACACAATGGTTCCACCTAACACACATGCACACTACAGTCCACAGCAGTTGCACTTCAGGAAGCTCTGATGTGCTAATAATCAACAGTATATGTGTGTGTCCTTTGTGCAAACATAAGCGTGGGTGTGCATGTGATTAGACGAGGGTAGATGTCAAGTCAAGTCAGTTTATTTATACAGCACATTTAAAACCAACCTAGGCTGAACAAAGAGCTGTACAAAGTTATATTATGTTATAAAAACAAAAGAAGACAATACAAATATAGACACAATGAACAATGAGGTAACATTACCTTAAAATCAATTCTATATTTGACCGGTAACCAGTGAAGAGAAGCCAATATCGGGGAAATATGATCTCTAGTCCTGAGTTGAAAAGAGCTACAGTTGACAACAGAACTAATTTGTTTGTCAAATTTTAATGCTGGGTCAACCTAGATTTCTGGCAAAAGGGCGCACACTTGAGGCTAAAGTCCCCAATTTTTTCAAAAGTTCGTCAACTTAATTTGGGGGGGCCAAAAACAACATCACTTCCGTCTTACTCTCATTAAATTGGAGAAAGTTATTAGCCATCCAGCACTTAATGTCTTTCAGGCAGTGAAAAAGGGACTTTAAAGAGTTGGTATCACCTGTTTTTTGAGGCAGGTACAGCTGTGTGTCATCAGCATAACCGTGATAAGATATGTTATGTTTGTGAAGAATGGAGCCCAGTGGGAGCATGTAGAAAGAGAATAAAATTGGCCCTAAAAGCAAACCTTGAGGTATACCGCATGTAATCGCTGCCGAAGAGGAGATATTTCCAATTTCAACAGAATTTTTTAAAATAAGAATTGAACCACTGTAGAGCAACCGCCTATGGCATGATCAACAGTGTGAAATGCAGCACTAAGGTCCAGCAAGAGTAAAATAGCACAATTTCCTCCGTCACCGAACAGCAACAAATTACTTAGCACTTTAAGAAGTGCTGTTTCTGTGCTATGGTGTACTCTGAAACCAGACTGAAAAGTGTCAAAGACATTATTTTCACTTAAAAATGAAGAAAGCCGAACAAGAACAACCTTCTCCCAAATCTTTGACATAAATGATAATTTAGAAATAGGCCTAAAGCTGTTAGAATCAGTAGGGTCAAGGTTGGGTTTTTTAATTAGAGGCTGAACCACAGCATGTTTAAAGCTAGATGGGACTGTGCCATTCATAAGAGAGCTATTTATTACAGACAAGAGGCTGGGACTAATAGTATCAAATACCTCTTTCAAAAGACAAGAGGGGACAATATCTGAAGATGAATAGGTAGGTTTCATGATACAATATCCATCAATGCTGACAGGGCCACAGGCAGAAAACAATTCAGAGAAGCAGGGCATAGGATTGATTTAGAAGGGTCATGATCAGTAGGTGAAATACAAGATCTGATAGTGTCAACCTTGTTGATAAAAAAGCTCAAAAATGGTTGTTTTTCGCTATGATATCAGAAAAATGCTTTACTTTAGATGCTTTGACAAGGCATTGGTAGGATACCTGGTGATCTCTCAGTATCTCATAGGACACTTGCAGTTTATTTTTCCATTTCCTCTCTGCTTTTCTACACTTTTGTCTAAGGCACGAGTCTCACTGTTAAACCACGGTTGTGCTTTGACTTTGGGTCACTTCAGTTTAAAAGGGGCAACAATATCAAGAACATCTGTCAAGACCAGATCATTTTCTAGCAGTGTTATTATGGTCCTACAGAAGAGCTAAAGTTGGTATAATTCTACCCCATGCAGTGTGATTATAGGCAGAATGTCACACAAGAACTGCCAGTGCTTTTTAATCCTTTGAGCGTTTCTGAAAATGACCAGTGAGATTGAATTTATGTTTTCAATCAGTCTACTGATAGTTAGGTTGAAGGTACTATAGTATAAATGCATGATGCACAGTGTGGTCATTATACAGACATCGAACATGCTTTATTGTTGAATAGAAGGTTGAATTTGATTAAAATGCGTTCTTTTCACAAATGCACCATTTCAAGCTTATGAAATAACATTCCACCTGTTTTATGACAGTCTTTGGGGCATCATAAGTCCTTATGAAATCATCTCACAGGGTGAAACCTGAACTCACTAGTTATAAATTCTAACACACTTATACTTGCATCCAGCTCTAATGGATATTAATCTAATGTTATTAATGTAGGTGCCATCATGTAGCCATCAAGCAGGCTAAAACTTTGTGTCAAGAGCCACACGACGGTCACCAAATGTCAACTATTGAACATAATGCCACCACAGAAATCAAATCATATTCAAGCTGTGCGTTAACATCTGAACACGCAGTGATTCAAAAAAGGTGGAACAATATTTACAGCTTCGGCTCGATTGGAAAATATCAAATGGCACACACACAATCAACGAGAAATACACACACACACACACACACACACACAATCAACGAGAAATACACACACACACACACTTCTCTGAGAGCAAGTTCAAAAGCATTCTCCATGTGTTTTAAGCAGTGACATTTGAATCATAACACAAACTCTCATTTGAATATCTCTGAGCTCTGGAAATATAGTTCTCCGTTTAAACCAGATCCGATGTGTTTGAAGTTTATCTCACATTGCAATATTTGACAACAGTTTGCAGGAGCAGATTAAAACATACAACTCTCAAAGCCATAAAATAAATGTTTCATTACAGTGGACTGAAGACAAATGCTGCCGTCAAATATCATTCATGTCATTTCATCTGTATCTCTTCGGCTAGGGACAGACAGAGTGGACATGTCTGGTGGATACAAATGTTGGCTAAGTATACATGTTTTAAAGAGCCTTGTGACACATTACATTCAATTCAATTTTATTTATAGTGTCAAATTATAACAGAAGTTATTTCAGGACACTTTACAGATCGAGTAGGTCTAGACCACACTACCTTGGACAGAACCTGGCTCTTGGTGGGCGGCTATCTGACCCGACCGGTTGCAAGAGAGAGAGAGACAAAAAAAGATACAGAAATGTGACGAGTTTATACCAACAAAATTATTCACATTGATTTGCAGTGGGAAAGTAGAACAGACTTTGCAGAGGTGTGAGCAAATGATCAACTTTACAAGTACAAAAAAATTGTATTCCTTGGGAGGCAACCAGTTTACAAGGAAACGAAAACACAAGCTGTTAAAGAGTCCAGGCTACATGCACAGAGTAAAGCTAGTTTATAGTGTGTTAGTGTTTTAGTGACACCCTGACGCTGGGATTGTGTTTGTTACTGTATCTGACTGGGCTGTCTGTACTCTGACAGCTAATGGATACTGTGTGCGGATACTGTGTGCGGGTAAGCACACAGTATCCATTAGCTGCTTAGGTACCCAGCGGAGATGCAATCAAATGTTGATGGAAATGTGGCACACTTTTCAAAGCTACCACTGGAGGATTTTAGAATGTGTGAAAAATCCACATATAGGGACTTTAAAGCTTTGGTTTGGTGCCACAATGACTTATTTTATACTAGTGCCAATGTCAAGATTTTCTTTTTTTTTTATTCTACACCGAGTGGCTTTAAATAAACAACCTCATCCTTTACTGCTGGAAAAAATAACACAACATCACTTCATTTTAATTGTAACACATTTATCATTTAGGAAAAAAACACATCAGTTTGTCTTTCTAGACAAAGTTGGAAATAAAACATCGTAAAACACAACGTTTTCATCAGTTTATTGTCTACTTTTCCTACAAAGGGGGAGAATATCTTTTTTGTTTCTTAATGGAAAAGGTTAAAGTGAAGGGAAGCATTCATCCAATTAGATGGTGAGTGTTTAGAGCACATTTTTTGTTTGCAAAGGTCACGTTAATGAGCAGCAGAGAGCCAAGGCGACAGACCCATACGACTGTCAGACACAATCTGTTAGGAAGTGAGGGGGGAGAAGTTATTGGCCTTTGCAGCCCTGACTGACCCATCCACTTATTTGTCAAAACAGATTGGTAGGTAAAAACTAGACCTCAGCCCACCTTTAATGGATCAGTTCCCACAAATAGATATGCTCTCACTAATGGCATCCAGCCGTGCGGATACGGCCAGGTGCTGAGATATGCGCCCACCAAGTCCGGCTCTGTCCATGGTTTCTGCCTGTTAAAGGGGGGAATTGTAATAGAATTGTAATAGAGTTGCCGTGGTAACACATTCCTCCTCAGATCTTAATTGAAATTGTGAATTTTATCCAACAAATCCCCCAAATTAATCAACAAAGTACATCATTTGTCATGGCCCTCTAGAACGACTCATAGAAACATCTTTTGATGTGCAGGAAAATACAATTTGTCTAAGCCTTCCAAAACTGTAACAAATCACTGTTAAAAATGTATCTGTTTTATGATAACAATGTGGTTAAGGTTTAGTTAGGTTTAGTAAAACATCAACAAAAATAGGTTTAAAAAAGTACTTTGTTAAGGTTTGGGGACCTTTAGACTCATGGGTATGTCAGCTTTTAAAAGCACTATTTGTGACATACTTTCATTATGGTAGTCAATGGAGAAAAAACTAGATCAATCTCTTTCATAAAGTTGCTATTGTAGTGTTTTTCACTACTGTCAGTCCTGAGGATATTTGTGCAATGAAAAAAGACTTTAAGAAAATCTTGGGAAATAAATAAATCTTTCAGATAAGAAATTGGCAAGTTGATTTTGTGTAGTTATTTAGACAGTTCATAGTTGTTAAGGAGGCATGTATCCCTGACTAAAGTACAGTTGTTTAGTTCTCATTACTTCCAGCTGCTGGTTTTGTGCAAACCAAAATATCAACAGATTAGCTATCACCTTATCCTGTGACATGCTTTTCCTAGCAAAATATACTGTAATATTAGCATGCTTCCTGTTTCATGTGTAGAGTTACCCAACCTCACGGTAGAAAAATTGTATTGCATATTTCACGTTATTCTGTGTGAAGTGAATACAACCAAGCCTCGAGCCTGAAGGAAACACACAAACAGAATCCACTTTTCTCAGTTCTCTCTGTTTCTCACTCTCTGTGTTATGTAAATTAAAGTTTCAAAGGCATGTAGCCTATACAACCTGCAGTCTGAAGCATAAAATAAACAGAGTATCTGTCCCACAAAAAGTCTCTCTGTCTGTCTTAGTCCTATCTCACTTTATAATGTACCATGAAAACAAGTACCAATGCTCCATTGCATGCAGTGCATACAACTTTGCATACGATTAGTCTTTGCAGGAGTTATTTTATAATAGGGGCTAAAGGTCTGCAAGAGCATTAATCTGAGACCCGAACCTGGTGAGCCCCCCCCCCCTCCCCCCCATCTTTTAGACCCTGTTTACATTTGGTTTTAAAATGCATCTTTGGCGATCAAACCACAAGTGGACATAGCTAAATACAATTGTAAACGACCACCATGATCACTCAAACCACTTGCCGAGGTGGTCTCGTCACATATCTTTTGCAGTGTAAACGCTAATGTGTCTTGATGCGTCCCTGACAAGGACGTACAGTAACAGGAAAGTACGTCATCAGTGCAGGGCGTGGTAGATGTTTTGGTGACACAGCGTTAATGCTCTATAACTTGCCATTTTGAGACAAGTTGGACAAAGTGTTGCGTGAGCGTCCATTGGTGTGCTCTAAGGAGTGTGTTGGATTCTGCTCCAGATTTACCGGCACAACGGCTAACGTGACCGGCAGTATGGACGTAATAACACAAGTGGTCAGCTGGAGACGCAGTGTGAATGGCGATGTGTCCCGGCTGTCCACTTGTGTTGGGATCAAGAAACCCTTTTTTAAAACTAATTGTAAACAGGGTCTTTGAATGTGTTGTTTTACTTTCTGTGAGTGGGTGTGTTCTTTGACTGCCATGAGGATGCATGTGTGAATATTTGAACTGCTTAGAAATACACACACACACACACACTCGCAGGACGACAGGGACATTTGACAGTAAAGCCAAGGGCCATTGCTCTTTCATTTTGTCATTCAAAACAACAAAAACCCATTCTCTCTTCATATTTAACTCTCTGCCTTCAGAGGCGGCCATCAACAGGCAGGAAGAAAGAGAGACAAAGAGAGAGGAAGATGAAAGACAGGGATACTGAAGTGCTGAGGCTTGGTTTTATTAGACAAAGTTGAAAGCATCCTTCCTGGCAGCAAAAACTGATGAAATTGCCCCAACTGATATGACGAAATCTGCAGTGTTATTTAGAAAACACAGAAAACAACCTGCATGTGTGAAATGTGAAATGTTAGCCCAGTTCCCAATGAATTGTGTTTATATTAGATCATTCCAAAGTGACTATTGGCATCTAATTGTGCTAATGTTGAAATAACGTTCATATAGCACAGTGAAAATGATCGACACAATCTTTCATCGAGTGTTTTTTTTTTAACATGTCGTTAGTGTTGTGAAACGGTCAAACTTAAGTTAAGTGAAGTTTAGGCACAAAAATGATTAAGTTAAGTTTAGATCTTTCCTTGTATTTTTCGGATAAAACTTGCGCGATAGCTACGCTCATCTCATCCGTGGAAGCCGCCATGTTGTTTAGACACCTAAACCCGCCTCAAAACCAACGCTGATTGGTCGGTCGTTTGGCGAACGTCTCCAAATTTTCTCTATCTCAAGATGCCAGACTGATCTGCGAGTAGAAAACTGGAGCTCGCCAGATCAGGACGGTCTCACGAGGCTAGGTCGCCACCACTATAAACGTAAATATGGGTTGCATTTGCTGCTTGAACCAACAACTTATGGAGGCATTTTTCGGAGGAGACCAGTCTCCATAATTTTCCATGTATCTATAAACGTTATATTGTTACAGTATCTATTAGACAGTCTTTAGGTGCACAGATCATGAATTGTACATGGAGCCTTAGAATAACATCAAACTAGGTGTGTACTTTAGTTAGATTAGTTTAGGTCCAAGTTATGCTTTGGGATCAGTTGGCAAACTACCTGTCATGTGATTGCTGCTAGCAATTAAAAATAAAAAAAATTTATCAAAGTATTTTATGATCATTTATTAGTTACGGTCAGTAATGCTCCTGTTGACATTTTCAAAGTGCAGACAGGCCAATCAGAATTGATGATTTTTAAATGTTTTAATTAGATGAACTAATGATCTGTACCGCAGCATTTGGGTGAGAACATGCAACTAAAATCCCATGTTTTTCACCCTTACTTTAACACTCCTTCCTTAAAACACTTCAAACGTTTTGAAATGTTCAGCCTAAGATTACATCCTTGCTTTAGCTGAACTGGCTGGAAAGTTTTTTTATGATCTTAACACTTTTTTGAATAGTATTTATATATTTATTTAAAGAAAAAGTTGATGCAGTTTGTGACACCTAGTTAAATGGTTTCCGCGGAGGACGTTTTTGTATGTCTATGGGTTACTTGTGTCTGTATTTACATGAGAGCATGTATATACGGAGAGCACTTGATAGCTCTCGCTGCGTGTGCATCTGGATGTGTGTACAGTATGTGAAGTATAACGCTGGTAAGAGCTGAAGCTGTGCTAACATGCCATCGCCGAGATACAGCCTGCAGGCAGGGAGGACCTGGTAAGCATCAACACCGTTCAATAATTCATATCACACAGGCCTTATTACGAACAGCTCTAACTCACACTGCTTGCAGGAACGCCACCATTATCTGCTCGACTCACATCCATTCACTAACCAAGATATATACAGGTGTCATCATCGCTGCTATCGTGGGTTTGGACAGCTGGAGGAGATATGGGCCAGAGAGGGACGATGTATATGTATTCTATGATGGTGTTTACTCAAGTTCAGATTTTATCCGTTCCGGTTTCATCGATTCCATGTCAGGTCTCTTTTTTTTTTCTTCGTTCTAGGTTGTTTGTTTATTTTATTTCATGTGTTTTTTGTATACTCATGTGCTGCTCTGCTTATGGATTTGTGTGTGTGTGTGTGTGTGTGTGTGTGTGTGTGTGTGTGTGTGGGGGGGTTGCTTTGTTTTAGTTTTTTTAATCTATATATAGAAAGCACTTTGTGCTACCTTTTTGTGTGTGAAAAGTGCTATAAAGTTTGATTTGATTTGTTCATAAGGGAATTTGAAATGCTGCAGCCAATTTTCTGCCAATCCATAATGGATAACCAATAACAAATGTTCTGTGACTCGGTTGGTTGGGATGGTGGTTAAGGGAGGTAGAGAATAAATCTGAGAACAAAGCAAAGGAAGACGGGTAGAGAGAGAGAGGGAAGGGTAAACAGAACAGAGGGAGAGATGACGATGGATGGACCGGCAGATGACTGACCGATGATATGACTTATGACTATGGTATTTTGGTGATTCATGTGCTAAGCTGCACACAAAACACCAAAATACCATAGTCATAAGTCCTATCATCACATAGCGTGGTACCAGATATTTGTCTTTTGCACCAGTGAGCTACTATTACTACTACTACTACTGTGACAATTTTGCCTTTTATTCGACGGATGACGGACGGACTGGAAATAGAGAGAGAGAGAGAGAGAGAGAGAGAGAGAGAGAGAGAAGGGTATGACATGCAACAAAAGCCCCACAGCTGAAATCAAACTGAGGACGTTGCAGTTAAATGACATGCGCTGTAACCATTTGGGTAAGGGGCTCCAGATATAATGTGTGACAAGGGGCTGTACATTGATCATTATACATAATTTTAAGGGCTCACAAACAAAGGACCGGAACCATAGCTCTAGATAAGTGGTTCTCAACCTTTTCTGGGCCAACGCCTCCCTATCCATTTTCCAGGTCCCTTACCGACCCCCATCAAATAAGATGTAGGCTAATTGCCCTGAATATTAATGATAAGGCCCTACTATTGTTATGATGATTATTATTGTTGTTATTAGGCATATTATTGTTGTTAAATGTTAATCATATCATTGAATGAAAAATGTTCGACGGCTATGTTCATAGACTTATTAAAGATAAATTATGTTAATGTTTAATGAAGACTTTAAAGTTCCGACAAGACCAATTTATAACGCTGCATTACAGAGTTTATATAAGATGATACTCTGACGTCCCGTTCCCGTGAAGGCAGCACGGAGCTGCGCCACACGAAGCTGACAGAAACACTAAAGAGAACTTACGATACACCGCCTGTTCAGTCGCAGTGGCGTTAGTCTCGCTTTGCCAGACCTTCTTCCACAGCGCTGCGGAGGAGGGTCCGGCTAGTCCACCCAGCATTCTGGGATGGGAGAAAAACGTGCTCTGGTTTATTGGCATTTCTTTAAACCAATCACAATCGTCCTGGACGGCGCTAAGCACCGGGCGAAGCCACGGTGCCGCTGCAAAATCGTCTCGGGAAGGAACTTGTTTTGGTGGAACGTGTACGTTCAAAAGTTGTTTTAGTCGTGCAACAGAAAACTCAGATTGGACAGATAGTCTAGCTAGCTGTCTGGATTTACCCTGCAGAGATCTGAGGAGCAGTTAACCATAGTCCTCAGAAATCCACCGGAGTTTAAAATTCAACACAAACAAAACGGAAGTTAACCGACATCCAGCTGAAAAGAGTCAAATCCGGCGGAATTTCAGGTTTTTCAGCTTTTCTGGTCATTTTGCCAGTATCTTTATTGTGAATATTATTGCCATTGTTCATCACACCCCCAACCGGCACCGTCAGACACCGCCTACCAAGAGCCTGGGTCTGTCCGAGGTTTCTTCCTAAAAGGAAGTTTTCCTCACCACCCGAGGTTTCTTCCTAAAAGGGAGTTTGTCGCACTAAATGCTTGCTCTTGGGGGAATTACTAGAATTGTTGGGTCTTTGTAAATTAAAGAGTGTGGTCTAGACCTACTCTATCTGTAAAGTGTCCTGAGATAACTCTTGTTATGATTTTATATAAATAAAATTGAATTGAATTGAACTGAATTTCCGGAAGTGGAACATTGTGGATATAGACGGCGTAAACTTGCAGGTTTTAATGTTGCAGACCACTGTTTTACATGAAAGTAGTTTAAAGTGTAAACTCATATTTTTGTGATCTTTGGTGTAAACTGGCTTTAAAACAAATGCCCCCATGGGAACCTCAAAGCCCCCCTTTTCCAAAATATTGCCTCCAGCGTCCCCTGTCATTCTCTGAACGCCCCCTGGGGGGGCTCTACCACCCCCGTTGAGAAACACTGCTCTAGATCATCTAGGCCATTCGTTGTTTGTCTACATCTTTATAGGTGTATTGTTGTATTTATATTGTACTTTCATGTTGTGTTTTTCATTACTATACTATATTTCTACTGGATCACTGTTAGCCTGCAGATGCCAGATTTCAAGCCTCTACATACCCGGCAGGTTTTCAGTTATTTTGGCTGATTAGATCTCTCGTCAGGACAGCGTGGGTGTATACAGACGATTCTTGATTGCCATCTCTTTGTCTTCCCCGTTAGTTTTATTACTTGTTTGGAGTCTTTGAGCAATAGACATTTGCAAACTCCCAGCAGAGCTTTTCCCAACTTCAACATGAGAAGACATTTAATCTAAGTTACACCTGTGTGGGTGTGCAGCATTGTGCTCCTTTGCTTCAACAAGAGCGCTTTGTGTTCATGATATCTTATTCACTTGCAGTCTTTACGGTATTGCATTTTCATATCAGTTATATCATCTCAAGGCACAGCTCAAACACCCCCACTACACTTGTAATGAACATGTTAACAGCGGCAGCCGACAGCTTTTGCATTGTCTTTTGGTAGACAAGCAGTAAATAGTAGCAGCAATTGTTTTTAGTAAACGACACAGACAGGGATACAAGTCTGTGGTGATTCAGAAACCTCCTGGAATTATTCTTCCTTCAGCCACAGTGGGATCTGGTGTAAAGAATAATGGTAACAGTGGAAATACCCACACAAAAATACAGTAATGAACATAATAACAACTTAAATCATTGCAAGATATTAAAGTGCTCATATTATGCTTTTTGGCTTTTTCCCTTTTCTTTATTGTGTTGTATATCTTTTTGCGCATGTAATAGGTTTACAAAGTGAAAAAGCCCAAAGTCCACCACAAAGGGACTTACCATCTCCAACAGAAAACACTGTTCACAAACTGCTCCAAACAGCTCTATTGTAGTCCAGCCTTTACTTCAGAGACAAACGTGCATCACTTTGTAACACGTTATAATGCTTACCTAGCTACTGTCAGGACACGCACTCATACTCTTACCTAGGTACTGCACATGTGCAACTCCCAACAAAGATGGAACATAAGTGAGATATCTCACTCTGTAGCTAAAACAGAGAGCTCAACACACAGGGTGAAAAGAGGAGCTGCAGCAATGTGCAGTACAACAAAAATATGGTGTTTTTTGAAAATTAAACCATGTTAACCTATTCTGATATAACCTCTAAATACAATTATGAACCTGAAAATGTGCATAATATGAGCACTATAATGCATATTTCACATGACCATTTGATGTTAGTACTCACCTACAGATTTTCCATTGGATTCTCCCCACAGAGAGAAGGGACTTTCACTAAAAAAAAAAAGATTTTGACAACAACTTATTATTTTGTTGCTGGACAGGTTTTGGCATTAAAAGCCCCACCAAAGCAGTGTCAGAATCCATCCAGATGTTTCACTGAATGGTGCTCAGATTTGCTTGGGCTGAATAAAATGGGAACATTTAAATTTCCCTGACATTCTGCAAGGCACAGCAATACTCTGTGAGATTACTGAATTACCCTTTTCCCCAATAAAAAAAACAAAACATTGTAGCCTCCTGCAGTATAAAAAGTGCAACAGTCAGTGCTACGATTTAGTTTTTTTCAATCAATTGTGAAGCCCTAATGGATGGATGGGTAGGGTTGGTGTGCTACAATTCATTGTCTTATTGACTGTCTCTGTCGGTAGCTGAATGACATCTGTTAAAGGCATCTGTTCCAAGGAGAGCGGGCCATTACTCACAAATACACACATACAAACACACAGACACACACTAAAGTGTATGAGGTAAGCAATAACAGCAGATTCTTGCCAATGATGCTGCAGACTAGGATTGCCTCCGGGTAGAGAGTGGCAATACTCCTTTTCGTCTGCTTTCTCTCTCTCCTCTTGTGCAAATAAAAGTGTAAATGGGGCATCCGTTATGAATCTACATGTGGCCACATTTCCAATATCCTGATAATCCTTGGTAATATAGATATGGATTAGATCAATTTGCAGCTCCTCCCTCCCTGCCTTCCTTCCCCACTCCTTCCCTCTCTATCTCGACAGTGTAAATTGGTCATGCATAATGGATGAACAGTTATAGACGCAAGCAGACCGCTTTCCATAGATACTGAGGGAGATGTGGGATGAAGTGGGAAAATGTGTTAACTGTGTATACACCTTCACCCCCTTTTGCAGATCATCGTCACCAGCTATGCATTTCTGGAATGTCACATTTGGGCTTTGACAGACGGCAGCAGCCACCCTATTTGACATTCTTCACTGTCACTTGGCTGATGGGGAGATTTCATAACTTTGTATTGCTAACAGACACACAGGTAGACTGGATGTGTTGGAGACCTAAAGGAAAAGTATTGTTATATAAAATATTAGACTTACATTTATCCGGTGGCCAGAAGCATGACTCCAATGGGATGATAATGTTGCTCTATGTCTGTTGGATAGGTAAATGTTTGCTAACCTGTCAGCCAAAACAACTTTATATCATGTAGAAATGTCAGACTCTATATCCTTGCCGTAGAGTTCTTCTGACCTGTGTTCCTCGTTTACAACTAATTTCTTCACTCCAATTTCTCTACACCTTTATGAACTCCAAATCAGGGTTTGACTGTGTGGGGGATTCCTAACATGCGTTATGCACAAAAGTGACGGATAGTTAAGAGCTGCAATTTGTCACCCATGGCTCAGCAAAGGGAAAAAAGTTGCTACCTAGAGAAACTTAAACTGCATCAATATACAGCACTGAACAGTAAGAAAATCCACTGTATTACCAACACTGTTAAATCCTGGAAAGTGCAGTACAAAAATGCAATTGTAGCACTTAAACTATTGCTCAAAACATGTTTTTTTGTTAATTTACCTTGTGTTGAAAAGAGCCATAAGTAGTTTAATATCACAGTTGCAGATATGCTGTTGGTTGAACATTCTTGATAATTCCTAGAATTCATCAATTCCCTGACACCTGGAATACTTCAATGATCATTTTAGGGAAGAGAGGAAAAGAAAATGGAGAGGGAGCAAAACATTTTAGTTTAGAATCCTGCTACTGCAACCAGTGGGTGTGTCAGTGAGCAACAGGTGTTCATGTCTGTGTTTGATGATGCATTAGCATGAGGCTTTAAAATTGTAGTGTCTTCTACTGAGGATTATTTGTGGGTGCGTGTGTGCGTGGCTTGGATTTGACATGCCTTGACCACCCATGCAGCCCAGCCTTTTTAATTTTACCCAGCTGTGTGTGTGTGTGTGTGTGTGTGTGTGTGTGTGTGTGTGTGTGTGTGTGTGTGTGTGTGTGTGTGCGCGTGCGTGCTTGCAGGATAAGGTGCACATCAAAAGCAGTGAAGAGAAGAAATAATGAAATACACCAAAAAGGAGCAGCTCAATCGCAGATCATTTGACAACATTATAAGAATTTAAAGAAAGTGTTTTCCTGGATCCCTTTTAATGTCTGACAAACAGAAGCATGAATGATTGATTTTGTTTAGGTCTTCTTATTAAAGAAAACCAATAAGGAAAGAAAAGATCGGCAGATGCTGCTTGACACATGGTCAGATCAAATCAGCCGATGCTTTGTTACGGTTAGCAGCTTGTCATGATGCTTGGATTTGTTTGGTGTGTTTTTTTATAGCCACTAGATAAGTCACTATCATTGTTTCTCTCTACACCTGTATAGAGGCTTTCTTTAGCTCAATTTTCTCTGTAGCATTTCTTTATATAGTGAAAATAATTAGCAGGCAGCTACAATGTGTGCCACCTGTGTTTGTAGGCTACGTATTAGCTAACGTTTACATTCTGTGACTGTCCTCCCGTGAAAAACAACCCTGTAGGTTGTTTGTAATAACAGCAATTACAACCCATATTAATAGGAATTGTTAGGTTGCGGCCTCTAGTGGCCATAGTAGTTATGTGGGGAGAAAAGCAGGAAGTCAGGTAATGTGGTATTAAGACCCAGAAAGTCCGTTAAGAGTGGGCGGGCAGGCGGGGGGGCTGAGGTGGGTGTGTCAAATAAACACAGGACTTTCACCAAGGAGACCGGTTATTTTAACTTTACTATAGAATACGAAAGTACGTCACATTCCGCGTTACGTGCGTAATAACGTTATGTACGTACGCACGGAAGTGAAGTAACGTAACAAATGTACTGATTTTAACCCAAACCACGGTCTTTTTCTAAACTTAAGTAGTGTTTATACCTAAACCTAACCAAACTGCGACCGTCCCACAATGTTAACAACGTGTTTATATGTCTGGATAGAAGGTCGGGAAATGTTTTTTTGCCGCCGTTAGGGGCGCTAATTTATGTAACGCTCCTATGGGAACACATGACCTATGTTGTCCTGACTTGTTGTTTACATTTTGTGTCTGACGTGCATGTGGTTTGATTACCTACCAACATTCTCGTGAATCACCATGTTATATTAACTGTGTTTATACATTAACAAATATGTCAGCATGTCAATAGTCAAAACATGTAGTCTTAGTGTTGATTAAATTAGAAAAGAGGCCATGGTGTTGGCACAATGAGACCCAATGCAGAGGTTTCTGGCAAACAATTCAGGCTCATATGGCAAAATAAGTTTAATTATGGCTCATTTGCCCTAAACAGTATAATGTTATCTGGCAATGCACATGACACACTTATCATACTGCCATATACAGTCATAGCCAATTGATGTAGTGTCTTTGACCAATTCAATCACATCTTACTTCTACCCTTTCTTTATTTATTAGGGGGATCTGTGCTTTTATATGAATCTGATTCTTGACATTCCTCCAGTAAGGAGGACACGCGGAAAGTCAACCCTCCCTTGAAAGATCGTTTGGGGGCTGTTTGTTTAGCTGACTCCTGAGTGATGGGAGGCAGACTAAAGTTCTCCACATATGCCTGACATTCACATATGAATGACATTGTGTCATGTAGGACAGCAGGCAAAGCAGCTGTGTCGCCCGATGCCACTCACACAGCGGCACATTGTGTATTCCATGCCTAAAGACTAAACACAAGCAGTGAGTGTGTGTCTGTGTGTGTGTGTGTGTGTGTGTGTGTGGGGGGGGGGGGGTGGTCTGCATTTGTGAGCAAAAGACTGAGGGTGTATCAATGTGTGTGCACGTATGAGTGTGTGTTCTCATTGGTGTGCAGGCGTGTGTTTGGTGTCATTTGCATGCAGGTCATGATGACCCTCTCCTCTCATCTGAGATTCTCATTAATTCAAAGACCTGCAAGTGCACACACACACACACACACACACACACACACACACACACACACACACACACACACACACAAGCCTCTACACAGGCCATCACATTCTAATCACTGCACCCTGCCCCTTCAATCTCTCTTTCTCCTCATATTTCTTTTTTACTTTGCCACTCCCTGTCTCCTCATCTTTGTCTCCCCACATATGTCTCCTCTCCCACTCTTTTTGCTCTCTCCTCTCCTCTTTTTTTATGTCCTCCAGTTTTCCCCATATCCCTCCTGTCTGTCTCTCTTATGTCTACTCGGGGTAAACACTCAGAGCAGGTTATTAGGGACAGTTCAGTATGTAGACACCTCGTTGTGACACCTCGCCATTATGTCCCCATTATTGCGACACCCTCTCATGCCCCGTGTACGGCGAAACTCTGTTGACCTCGTTATGTCCTCATTAGGATGACCCCTTGTATAATGACATAATGACGTCTGCTCATTAATACCCTGTTTAAGCCTAGGATATAATGACATAGTTCCTGCCTGCATTATTGGAAAACCAGCCCTTTTGTTTGCACATGACCTAAGTCTTGGCTGCTGACACTGATACCAACTGACAGAGAGCTGATAGACAGCGGCTGACTGGTCAAAGTGACCGGCTCATATCAAGTGTAGAGGTTGGATCCCTATTATATCCATCTGTCTGTGAGTGTCCTTGAACAGGGCACCAAAACCTCACCCTGAGATACCAAGTAATGCATCAAATACTACTACTGTTCTGAGAACATCAAAAAAAAACATTGATTTTATTGAAAGTAGAAGTAGAGACAATAGTTGCCCATTTTTCACTTTATATTTACTAAACTACTGCTGTGCTTTTTTAACATTTCCATTTCTTTTTCCAGTTTAAAGATAAGAGAGGATGTTGCACAGATTTTCTGATGTGTGATTTTGGCCAGAATAAAGTGTGACGAATGACACCAACAATGGCTAACACTTGACAATCACTTAAGTTAGGAAAGACCCAAAATGCTCTATTATTGTTTTGTACAAAAAATGTAAGGAAAGAGGACCTCAACAGGGCCTCAACATCCCGCTTTGAAAAGAAATGGATCCATTTCTTTTCAAAGCATTATGTTAAGGCCCACTTTTTTAGACACTGAGGTATCAACTCTTAAATGTAAGCCAATGTGCTGTTAGTTAAGGACAGAACAGTAATTTGATTTGGTATAATACAAAGATATGTTGGGTTATTTATATATATGTGATATACTTTATACGTTGTGCTTTTTAGTTATGCTGGTCATACAGCCCACGGTCAAGTGTGCATGTGCTTTTATACCCATACATTTTGAGGCTGTTTTTTTTGTGGTGCTATTATATAGAATCCTACAAACATATTTTGCAAAGGCCTCAACACCACAAGCTCCTGCGTAAAAGGACCAGAACTCACTGACACAATACTCAATGTACTAATTATTTATGGCTTCTCTTCTCGCTGTGGCAGCATTTGAGATCTTAAACAAAATCTGAAAATCCCCAAATATTTCAGACAAGACAAAACTCAAAATCTTCAACTCCAACGTTACGGTTAAGACCGTACTGCCGTATGGATCAGAAACCTGGAAAACCACCACTAACATCATCAATAAGCTGCAATAATTCACTTTATCACTGTCTAGGACACCTCCTGGGGATCTACTGACCGAACACAATCAACATGACCAACACGTGGTAACGCACCAAACAAGAAACAATAGAACTACAGCTGAAAAGGTAAAAGTGGAGATGGATCTGTCATACCCTAAGATGAAGCAATAATATAATAATAACCAAGCACACACTGACATGGAACCCACAAGGCAAACAGAGAAAGGAAGACCAAACACTTGGAGAAGGAGCATGAGCAAGACTTTAAGAAGAATAGACTTACGTGCTAACGGCTGGAGAAAATAGCCCAAGACAGACAAGGGTAGAAACTCGTCATCAATGGCTTATGTTCTGAAGAGAATACAAAGACCTTTGTAAGAGAGTAAGTTCCCGCTGTGGCCTCTTTAACTTATCAGACAAGTAAATTAATGGCTTATCTAATAACATTACTGATAGCTTTGTTCCATTTAGACGTGCGCCATAAAGGGCCGTGCCTTTGGAAGACTACATGCAATACAACTATTGTTAATAAAATAAAAGTCAAAATGTCTGAGAGAAAGGACTGCTGTATTCAATTGTCAAGATGCTCCAGACATTGGGTCAGCCTCCAATTCTGTACAATACAGTAATGATTCCTCATAACACACTCATACACATTACAGTGCTATGTAATAACATAATTCCTGCCTCAGCGGTCAGTAGTTTTGCTCTCATTCACATTATTTTCTCTGTATTGTCCTTTAATCGTTGAACTGAAGAGTCCAACTACACAACAGAGAGACAAACTGAGACTGGGCAGCTATGTTATATTTTCCACATTATGAAATATTATTATGTACAGAATGCTTCAAACTGTTGTGGAATCACACATATACCAAAGCAGGCACTGTACAAATGACCCCAGCGGAATCATAAGCCTATAATGAGCTCTTATGGAAACTCTCCGCCTGTGAAATGGGGCAGAATTATAGAGGATTAACCACAAAGTAACCCTATTCAGATCTATTGTCATAACATCTGCCTCCTCTCCTCCTTTGTCCTTCTTTAATTTCCTCTCCTCCTCACCCTCTCAGTCCCTCTCCTCCTGTGATGACGAATTTATAAACCTGTCATCTTCGCCTTTCTCTGGTCTTCCCTCCCTGCCACGTCTCCCATCCTCTTCCCTTCATTTTCGTTCCTCCTCTCTATCCTCCCCTCTATTCTTCTGTGTTCATAATGTCTTTGATAAGGCCTGTCAGATTAATTAATGTGATTAACTGTCCGTGTCCTTGCTGATAACAGACCTTCAAAAATTAAACATAAGGACAGTGTGGCTGACTAGCTGGTTGGATGGATGATTGACTAACTGGAAAAGGTGAAATGGTTAGCTGGCTGACTGCCTGACTTTTTATGGGGCTGTTTGGGTGCATCGTGCAGCTCTTTGATCTGGTTTCGACTGTCTAGCTAAGGTGGTGCATATAATGGGTCTATCGGGACAAGTATAAGAGTCAGTGAAAGAATACAGCTGTAAATACATTTGATAACAGTATATTCTTAGGAAGAATTTACATTATTACCGTGTAAGTTAACCCCCATAAAATCTGTTTTTTGCTGATCTCCAGTGGTTTAACGTCTCACCTTGCTGCAGTGATAGTTTATTTTTCCTACTGTGGAACGATATTTCTTCGATTATTCTGACACCACATGAATGCAGCATATGTTAACGAAAGTGAAAAATAATTTGTGTACCCGCCCGGTGGTTCGGAACCGCTCCAACATTTAATGGGTTCTTCCTTGGCCCAAGCCACCAAGTTTCAGGAAAATCCGGCCAGTAATTTTTTCATAATCTTGTTGACAGACGGACAAATAACCAAGACGGAAACACATCCCCCTTTGGCGGAGGTAATAACAACACAAGGTGCTTTAACAAAGGGCAAACAATCATGACAGTTACAATAAAACAATAAGTTGTCATTTATTGTAAGGGTATAACTACATAGTTGCATATAATATACCATTTTTAATGGTATATTTTTAAATTTATTTTTAATTGGTTATACATTTTGTTATTTGTGCATGTTCTGTTTGTGAGAAAAAGAATAGCAAGACTAGAGATGGATAGAGAAGTGACAGGGAACAATGTACAAGAACTTCAGGCGTCTGCCATCTACAACAGGTGAATGTGTGGGTGACAGCCTTCACAGACAGAGGTGATGTTCTGCATATTCATCCTATCCATTGTACTATTTGATTAGGAATCATTGCAAAAATTTGGTTTTCTTTGAGTTAGTCCGGCGCTTCCTATCCCATTAACCCTAGGTGCCCATTCCACTGTGCCTTGGGCTAAAAAATCCTGCCTACTGGAACATTTTCAATGGCTTTACCTGGCATCAGGCTAAGGCAAGAGTAGTGTTAGTCTCAATTTTGCAGATTTAATCATAGGCCCCAAAGCTACTTGGTGCATTGTGAAAAGGGGAAGAATTTGCCTTGGGCCTACTCCCAGGCTAGTGCACAGATAACCAGAGGCTGGGAATATGAAAAGCGTGGTAGGGTTAAAATCCAGCTCTCGAGTGTAGAGCTCTCATGTTCATTGTCTATGCATGACAGGTGAGTGTGTGGGCAGCAGGCGGAGGAGATGGCTAAGTGTGTGGCTGACTGGCAGGCAGACAAAGCAGTAGCTGATTGTCTAAACCAGGTTTTCAGTGTAGAGCTCTCGTCTTCAGTGGGTGAATCCATAGGTTGAATACAAATCTGTAATAGTCAAGCGTGGGGGCAACTGCCAGGTTGACTGGCTGCTTGACTGAGGGGGACGGACGGACGGACGGACGGACAGTGGTTCAGTCATTAAGGAATCAATTTGTCAGAATTCAAAAGGTGGAGTGTGATGAAGTAAAAATTGTAATTACAAAATCTCTTCTGGTAAAGTGTTTCTAATCAAAATAGGTCTTTAGCCATCATTCTGAATTACCTTTTGGTGGAATTTAAAATACAAAGTGAGAGAAAAACAACATTTTAGAAAAATCCAGCTTAACCTAATATAACAAAAATGTGTGTAATCACAGGCTTCTCTCTCCTGTATGCTGCTATTAAACAGCCTCCCCACTAACCTGGCACTCATATTTTATTCAGTATTTACACCGAATTGTGCCTCAAGTGTTCTTATTGGAAAATAGCAACAAACTTGATTTACATAAGTGGTCTTAATAAATCAGGCACTGAACTGGGGTAAGCTGCTTGTTAAGTTTAGCACACTGGTGTAATTAACATGCCTCCTAAACACAGTCCTAAGTGATTTGCTGACTGTTGAAACCAGGATTTCTTCTACCTTCTACGCTCATTTACAAACAAGATTGTTTGTCTTTGAATAAGTGCTTTTGTGTGTGTGTGTGTGTGTGTGTGTGTGTGTGTGTGTGTGTGTGTGTGTGTGCGCGCGTGCGTGCGCGTGCTT
Organism: Perca flavescens; assembly: GCF_004354835.1. NCBI lineage: Eukaryota > Metazoa > Chordata > Actinopteri > Perciformes > Percidae > Perca > Perca flavescens. Next base: position 28,220,061 of record NC_041347.1, read on the forward strand.
GCATGCATGCGTGTGCTTGCATGCATGCGTGTGTGCATGCACGCATTTCAGTCGACCTGAAATTTAGGTTTTCATTTTAGAGCACCTTGTCCACAATGGATGAAATTGTGGGTGATAGCTTAAACCAGGTTTTCGGTGCAGAACGCTCATATATAACATGTGTGTGTGGGTGACAGTCAGCAGAGATGTGCTGAATCTTAAACACAGCTACTCCTCCTCCTCATAAAGGCTGCATTCAACCAAGAGGAGAAAACAGTTTAGTCGCAACCACAACTGCATGACCCAGAGTAAATGTTTTATTCCTGACTTGCTATATCACAACATTACAGTACAATATCATGGCTTAATTTAAATATGAAAATAAATTAGTTTGATATTATTTCTATATAGATATTTTGTTTTTATAAACCATAACAACAGAAAATACTTATAATACAATAACACTGATGCTGAGTCACCAGTTAACTCTCTGGAACTGAAACTGGCTTAAATAAGTACAACAATAGTGAATCTGACTATATAATAATAATAATAGTAAATTATAGATTTAAAAGAATCCGTCATTTTTTATTTAAAAAAAAAAGTATCATATGTAACAGATTACATTGTAGTGACGAACGAGAGAACCTGTAGCGTCGGGAGTTTTCCACTCGCAGATCAGTCTGGCATCTTGAGATAGAGAAAATTTGGAGCCGTTCGCCAAACGATCGACCAATCGGCGTTGGTTTTGAGGCGGGTTTAGGTGTGACGCAACGAGAAGCGACTGTTAGTCTAAACAACATGGCGGCGTCCACGGATGAGATGAGCGTAGCTATCGCGCAAGTTTTATCTGAATTAGAAAGTATTCCTTCATTGAAAAAAGAGCAAAAAAACGGCAGTGGAGACTTTTCTCGGAGGAAAAGATGTTTTTGTGTACGTCATACGCTTCGTTGATCTGATTGGTTGATTTGGCCCATCTATCACCAACATAGGTGGTGATAGACAGGTGGTTTATCCAATCAGCTAACCAGTATTTTCGCCCCTTCCCAAAAGTTCTCCAACGGAAAGTTCCCAGATGGATATGCCGAGCAAATGCGAAGCGATCCATCTGGCGGAGTCAGGTTAGAGAACTTGATCGACAACTCATCAGTTCTACAGAGCCCGTTTGTCTGTTTAAACGTATTGTTTTGTTTTAGAGTTGATTAGAGTCTCGTCACTCTAATCAAACCAGTTTCCAGCAGCTGCAGCCGACTGTTTGCGAGCACAAAAGCCATTTGGGTTTTATAAAGCCATAATATCTCATGGCTGTGTGTCTTTCAGCTTGTTATGGCGTTCCTCTGCCCCTCAGTGGTCAGATATTTGTTTGGAATGTTTAGTACGTAGAACTAAAGAGTTTAAGTTTTTATACATAGGAAAGATAAATTATTTGAACAAAATAACAAAAATTTACAAAACAAAATATTAATTAATTAATTGACATTTATTTATTGAAGAGGAGTAACCCCTAGAGATGAAACCATCTCGTTTTCGAGGGGGTCCTCTAGTTCAGGTACAGAAATTTACAGTGACCTTACAGCGGCAGACAAACAGAAAAAAAAAAAAAGAAACAACAACAATAAAAAACAACAACTTACTTTACAATAATAGTAAGTGCAAAAATATATAATACATAACTTATACAAACAGGACATTCACTCATACAAGACTCTCCATAGGTTGCTCACTCATCCCTCAACAAAGTAAACACATGATCTATGTGAAATATAAAATATATACGTACTGAAACACACATCTAGACACCAGTAAACACGTATGCACACATAAATGTAAATGTAAGGAATTAATGCACCATGCTTAAAGTAGGTTTCATTTAGTCCCGTCTAAGGGTATCAAGTGCTAACCACTATGGAGCAGTGGTGAGGTAGTTGCCACCAATAATGCCCCAGCATCTGTCCTGACCTGTACACTCAAACCACTAAAAAAAAAAATTAATAACAATTGCATGTATTCTGAAGATATTGAGCTAGGGCATTTTTATACATTGGAAAGGAAGTCAAAGAACGAATTGAAACTGGAAGGTTATTCCACTCATAAGGTGATTTATATTGAAATGCATATCTTCCTATTTCTTTATTAATACGAGGAATGAGAAAATAAATTTGGTTATTGTGTCGCAAATTATAAAATGAACTAAATAAGATTAGATATTGTTTTAAATAAGAAGGATAGTCCATATAAATACATTTAAAAATAAATTGTAACCAATGAAAACGCCTTCTATCTGGTAGAGTCAGCCAGGACAGTTGATGGTACATTTCACAATGGTGTGTTCTGTAGGGGCAGCGGAGAATAAATCTACACAGGCTATTGTAGGCATTGTTAAGAGACTGAAGGCAGGAGGCTGTAGTATTTTGATATACGATATCAGCATAACCCAAAATTGGCAATAAAAGTTGAGAAACAATTCTTTTTCTGACAGGAAAATTAAAACAGTTAATTGATTGGTATAAAATTCTAAGTGAGCAGTTGAGCTTATTAGTTATATTATGTACATGAGTGCTAAAAGAAAGATCAGAGTCAAGCCAAAGGCCAAGATACTTGACCTGCCTAGTAGGTTTTATGAGGGTTTGATCAAGAAATTTAATTTTTAATGAATTTTCAAATAAAAGATTCAACTTTTTTTGAAAAAGCATTGCATATGATTTTGATTTATTAAGTAAAAGCTTGTTGGACAATAGCCACCGCTGAACAGAATCAAAACCATTTTGTAATGTAGTACTGATGTCATAAATATTAGGTTTGGAACAATAAATGACCGTGTCATCAGCATAAAGTTGAATATTGCATTCAGTGCAGCTACAAGGAAGATCATTGATAAATATTGAGAAAAGTAAAGGCCCGAGAGAGGAACCTTGAGGAATTCCTCTATCAATGCCAGTAAAATTAGAAATGCTGCCCCCAAAGGACACACACTGACGACGATTGTGCAAATAAGAATTGAACCAAAGCAAAGAAGAAGTAGACCAACAGAGTACAATTTGTCTAAGAGTAGATAATGATCAACTAAGTCAAATGCTTTAGTAAGATCTAAAAATAATGCACCTGTAGACATACGATTATCAAAACTCAAACACATCATTAGTGCTGTAGTAGTAGAAAAATATTTTCTGAATCCAGATTGGCATTGAGATAATAGGTTATTGTCAGATAAATAAATCAATAACTGGAAACACTATACTTTACAACACTATTGATAATTGAGATGGGTCTGTAGTTATTAATATTTTCAGAATCGCCACCCTTGTGAAGTGGGATAACTTTGGCACATTTCCAGGCTAACGGAAATTTACAAGAAGAGAACGACAAGTTGAAAAGTGAGGCCAATGGCACTGCTAGTACATGAGAACCAATTTTGATAAATTTATTCTCAATGCCATCTGGACTAGCACCACTGATAGAAGACAGTTCACTTATAGCCCTTTGCACATCAGCTGGGCTGACCTCTGTAAATAAAAAAGAACTGCCTGACTGGGAACAATGTACCGGATCAAGTTGAAAAGTAGAAGTTTGTACTTGTGGTGCTAGGGAAAAATGCAAACTAAAAGCATTAGCAATGGTAGCTGGATCAACTATACTTTCATTATTCAGGTTCAAATTAGTTGTAGCCCGCCTAGATCTCCCAAGTACATTATTAACCTGCTTCCAGAATCGTCGTGGGTTTTTAAAATCATTCATTAGACAATTTCTGAAATAATTTGATTTGGAGTTTCTCGTTTGCATAGTACAAATGTTCCTTAATCGTTTGTATTCTTCCCAGTCAGCAGTTTATTTGTACGTCGAAATGTGTACCAAGCCCTATCCCTCGGTTTAAAGAGATTAATAAGGTCTCCATTTACCCACGGTAAGTGACTACCTTTAACTTTAACAGTGGTCCAAGGAGCATGCTTGTTTATAACATTCTGAAGCTCAGTATATAGAAAATTCCATGCATCATCAATAATTGGATTTAAATTGAGCCTGTACCAATTAATTTGTTGCAAATCATCAATAAATTGATCACTATTGAAGAATTTAGTTTGCCTTATCTTGAAAAATTTAGGAGGGAGACGTGGCTTCATAATTTTCCAAATACAATAAATCATGTGTTGATCACTAAAACAGTCTGGTAGACCCCAGATTTAATTATTCGTTCAGGATGAGAAACTAGGGCCCAATCCAAAAGAGATTTAGAGGTAAGAGTAAGTCTTTTGGGCTCAGTTATAAGTTGAGTCAAGTTTAAGCTATTAATCATATTTCTTTCAGTAAGTGCTGATGAATGAAGCCAATTAATGTTAAAGTCACCCATCAGTATCATTTCCTTATTAGAAACTAAGGAAGATGCAGTAGAAATAATATTTTTAATTGATTCAAGTTTGGGAGAGTTAGGCGGTCTATAAATATTTCCAATAATTATCTGCTTGTTTTCATGAAGAGTGATTTTAATAAATAATCCTTGAAAATGTACAGGAATCTCATTAGGAACCATAAGTTGAGAATTTAAATTTGATAATACATAAGTGGCTACTCCACCTCCCCTCGTGCTTCTATCCAATCTAAACAGTTTATAGTTATCTATACTAATATCGGCGTCAGAGATGTTGCTGGTAAGCCAAGTTTCGGATAACGTAATAATATTTGGATTATTATAGGTCAGCCACGCTCGTAGTTGGTCGATTTTGGGGAGTAGACTTCTAATATTCAGGTGCATAATGTAAAGACCCTTACCCATGTTTATCAGAGAAAAAAATAAATTAAAATACAGTGACTAGTGAAGAGATCTATGTGAGTACATAGGCCTAATGCAAAATAAAGAAGGTAGGTGAGCGCCATGGGAGTCAACACACACACAAAACCATATACACACAAACACTCTACAAAAACAGACAAGTAAACATACAAAAACATTAACAAAAAATATGAAACGAAAGAAAAAGAAAAAGATCAGAGTCTCAGTCTGCAAATAAATAAATAAAAAATCGTCGGTGAAGGCATGCGTCAGTAAAGCATGACCCTGCGTCAAGTCGCAAAGCACCACAGTTTACGGCAAATAAAGATTCATGAATTGAATGCAGGATAAGAGAGTTACAAAGTTAGTAGTATAATAAGTATAAGGAAAAATGCAAATCAGGACAGACCCGAACTAGGCAGACTTCATCTGGAAATCCCGAATAAGCACCTCCACTTCGTCTGGAGAGTTGCAGAGGTGAGCTTCATCACCGATGTGGATCCTGAGAGTAGCTGGATACAACAGAGCGTAGCGGATCCCCATCTCGCGCAGTTTCTTTTTCAAAGGGTCAAATAGGCGGCGTTTCTGCGTCAAACCGTGGCTGAAGTCAGGATAAATGAACACTCTAGAGCCTTTGTACATCAACTCCCTTTTCTCACGAGCGAGGCGGAGGATTTTAAGTTTGTCCGGAAAGTGGAGAAACTTTGCCAGTATGGGTCTTGGACCAGCTTTGGAATTCCATTTGGAGGAGGCTCCAGGAGTGCGATGAGCGCGCTCAATCACCGGTGGAGTGGAAAAGCCGGCTTCGCCGAAGAAAGTGGTCAGTAAACGTACAATAAAGCCGATTGTATCTGTACCTTCAGCTTGCTCAGGAACGTGAATGAATCGAAGATTTAGAGCTCTGCTCCGATTTTCGGCATCCTCGGTTTTCTGTAGCAGGACAGCATTTTGCTTCTCCAGCATCTCAACACGTTGCTCTAGATTAGTTAGGTTATCCTGGTTTGAACTGACTCTAAATTCGAGCTCGCCTACTTGATCCCCGAGAGATTTAAGGGAAGACTGCAACGCATTTGCAGCTGTTTGCAGGTTGTCAAGTTTCGGGTCAAAATACGTGAACATCTCTTGCTTAAGTTGTTGGAGAGCGTTCAGAATGAATGCGTTGGTCACATTTTGTTCCATGGCGGAGCACAGGTGAGATGATCAAGTGAGCAGATTGTAACCGTGTCCGTCCAACAAGTCACAAAAAGTCACAAGTGGCTCTAGTAACACTCAGAACTTGACGTGGGATAGATATGCACGAAAGTTAGTTAATTAGCGCATTTGCAAACTGAGATTTGAGGAGCTTCAATCAAGCACTGCTGCTGTGTCGGCCATGTTTTTTTTTATATTGTTTCTCGCTGTTCCACTTGCCCGTACAGAACTGTGAAAAGGGCTTTTGTTCACTAAGCCCCCCACAACATGTTGCAAAAAGACTGGAAATTGACTGAATTACTTTCATTGAACGCTTTTAAGTCCAGATTGAGAGCACTTGAGTCGATCCTTTGTAACTATTTTTCATAATGTATATGTAATTGTATTGTATGTTTGTAACTCTTTTGCTGCTTCTTGGCCAGGTCTCCCTTGAAAAAGAGGTTTTTAATCTCATTGGGATTTTCCTGGTTAAATAAAGGTTTAAAAAAAATAAAAATTAGTTGGCACAACTTCTTTTACCAAATTTAGGAGTTTGAGTTGGCCTCAAAAATCTAGTGCGGTACGTTGGAATTTTGAGTTTTGATAACAATTTCATTATTACAGTGTGCTGTAGAGCAATGCAGCTTGAGTGATGCAAATGAACGAGGATACTACGGTAGCATACAACACACATTTCTACTGGAAAAGAAAAGTTTGCCTCACTGCATTCTGTTAGGTTGAACAACCTGGAGATGAACACTATTTGGATGACAACTGATTTCTCATGTGCTCCTGGAATAAAAGTTAAAATTTGAGTCATTCAGGTTTCTGGAGACCACCACCATGAATAGCTGTTATGGGTGTTAGATAAGAACATCTGCCTAATTAAGAGTCCAAGGCATTGTTCCCTCTCCTGAGGGAACAATGCCTTGCGATTAATCCTACTTTTACAGTACTTATTTAAAATCCTCCATAGCAGAACATATTGGATTAAATTTGAAACCTGATTCAGAACTTGTTTCTTTATCTTCCTCCATCAAAAGACACCGTGGGCCATGCGCGGAGTTTGCGGGGGGGCAGGGGGAGCATCGCCCCCCCTGGTAGCTGAAACGAGTAATTGCATTGTTTCAAAAATGAGTGGAATAATTACTTCTGGCATAACCAGATATTTTATAAATACTAACACAAAACAACTAAATGTTGATAGGTAATACATCTGATTTCGTATACTGCTTTACTAAAAATAATATGTTTTCAGGGCTCTGGCTCTCACCTGAGACCATTGTCGACGCATATGCAGGATGCAAAAAACGATAATTACTGTTGCACTAGTCTGGACATCTTACCATGCCAACGTTGCAATAGAGGTTACCTAAATGTCATGTATATACATTTGCTGTCAGCTTACTAATTGATTGCACGTTTTGTGTAGATTTGGACTTTTATATGTTTTATTCCACTTTGTTTAAACGGCGAAGTTCACCTTGTTCACCTGTTTGGAGCTGACTGGTGAATGTGACGCTCGTACAGGCCTTGCTGGATACACCATGACTCTGTTTGTGGATCTACTGATCGTTGTGGATTACTTTTTTACATGTCATTGGATAACGGCAAAATACTGATCTTTTTTCTTAACGTGTCTTAACGTTTTATGGTGTGATTGCGCTTGGTTTCTGCGTTTGGAGAGGCATCGTAACACACTTTAGGTCCAACACTGATTGTTCACTGTTACATTTTAGTTGAATTTAAGTGTCGGGGCATTCCGCCACCGTCTGTCTATTGTGCTCCAACACAGCCGTGCCGCGATTGGCTTTCATAAGGGCGAATTGTTAAATTGTTACAATGTAATTTCAAATCTGCTTTAAAAAAATAAACATATGTTTATTTAGTTTGTTTTGTCCATATGGCTTGAATGTCAAACTCCGACTATGCCGTGGGCCAATAAGAATGTTTTCACAATACACATAGATGTAGTAGAACAACAACTGTAAAATACATGTAGTTAAAGTTAAAATAGTACAGGGAACTTGTTTCTGACATTATACCTTTTTCCCACCCAAATCCACTGCGAAAGGTAACTGTTCAAACTCTGCAATGCAAACTGCCACAGTTCACACGGTGCTACGCTGACAAGACTTTTCTTCAGTCAAGCAACAGCACCCAAGACACCTGAATTGCTGTTTCTTTCTCCGCTGGGAAGCATACACCTCTGCTCTCCGGCTGCCTTTCACCAAAGTCTACAAAGTCCCTGAAAGCCTTTTAACAAGTGAATAAAGGCAGAAAGTCTAACGTCTGTTTTTTTTTTTAAGTTGAATGTGAAAGTGGTGTCAGTCAGTTGGTACTGTGCGACTTGTTAAGGAGCAAAGGAGCGTGGGTGACATCTCTCTCTGTCACACTCTTTCACTCTCACTCATTCTCTGTGTCAATTTCCCCTCCTCTCTCAATCTATTTCTCTTTCTATGACTAATCTGGGGTGTGATGACTTTGTGACAGCTCCTCAAAAAAAGACCCATTTTGAAGTTGAAATGTGGGGTGCTCGTCAAGGGGGTTTGGGGGCAGAGTAGGGGGTCTTTGTGTGGAATGAGTCAATGTGTGTGTATCTGTATGTACATTTGTGTGTGTGTACGTGAGTTTGCGAATGCGTGACGCATGCTAAGAGTGACAGGTGGTGGGCCGAGGGAGGGGAAAAGGAAGCAAATTTAAAAATGGTGTGAGTGATGGCTTGATTGCCAAGCCTGATTCAAACCATAGAAGATATAAAAAGTGCATATAACTTTCTTCTCCCGACAACTTTTGTCTTTGACTATTTTCAGAGTTGCAGAATTACTCACCCTGTAAGGAAGCTTTTGAAAGATAATCAAATAACTTTCGGAAACAACCCCAGAATCCATCCTGAAAAAAAGGCATGACAGCCTCAAACATTAAAGGATTAAAGCATGGTATGTTTGGAAGAGTTGTGTTTCAGTTTGATGGGCTTGGACTATTTTTTGCATTTCCAAAATTGACTTGAGAGTCAACATTATTTCATTCAAAAATAAATGTAGTGCAATGATCCACAATACTGGTACAAAAGGTAGCACATAATGATACTTTAACTGCTGTGTGAATCATAGCAATTAAAGCAGGGACTAACATTTTTAAAAGAGGCACCTACCCGAGTAATCAATTTAATGCTTTACAATTAACTTTTCCTAACATTCAGTACTTCAGTACAGTAATTGTTTCCCATTATTGTACGGCGTTAATTGAATTAAGAAATTCATCTTTCAAATTCAAAATGATAAATTTATTTTGTAAGAGCTGAAGCTACAAAACAGGGACACTAAGGAGATTAAGTGCATTGCTCAAGGGCACTCATCCGTCCATCCATCTAGTCATCCCTCCACGCACGCAGCCTGCCAGCCAAAGAGCCAAGGAGTCCTTGAACCAGCTGGCCAACTAGTCATCCCTCTATCCCGCCATCCATTTTGGCCACAGCTCCAAAAAGTAATTGAACCTCTCATGTAAGAGGCCTAAATGGCAAACACGCACAGACAGGCACACACTCCCTCTCAGTTTTGCTCTTTTTCATTGTCTGTCTTTGTTTCATCCTCGCTCTATATTTCTCTTCTCCCAGCTCTGACAGAGCCAGCAGTTTGGATCTGTTGTACATTTTTGGACTAAGAACCCTTCCCTCGTTCCAATGAGAAAATGTGTTAGTGTCCTTCTCAATAGTAGGAGGTTTAGTGTGTGTGTTTGTGATTTGTGTGTTGCAGAAACAGATGTAATATCACAGAAAACATCTGTCTCTAGTGTGTTGAAGGGGGAAAAGGATATGCAAAGCTCCGCACTTGGCGGGGTTATGATGTGTGTGTGTGTGTGTGTGTGTGTGTGTGTGTGTGTGTCTGTGTGTGTGTCTGTCTGTGTGTGTGACTATTTCCGAGAGATGAGCTTTTATGGCTTCATAAATCTGCTTCTGGGAGCCGGGTGAAGGGCTGAGTCTGTGTGTGTGTGTGTGTGTGTGTGTGTGTGTGTGTGTGTGTGTTTGATCCCATCCATGCATATTCAAGACTACTGTATTTCATGGATAAAAGTCCAGAATTAACAATCTGTATTTATGAATCCATATTTAATGGTAACGCTGAAAAGAATTAATTAGGCCTATATCACTGAAAACACTTAATCTTTGATTAAAGTAAATACCATGAACACTGTCAGTGAGCCAGCTCAGAATGGAAAACAAAAGCAAAAGTCAGGAAGAATAATTATATCATAGGCATTATTATTTAACAACATTGGACAGTTCATTGCTTTCCATTACCATTTACCACTAGTGCTATGAAGTAGCTTTTATCGACTTCCGGTTTGGCGTTGGTAATGGCGGCAGCATAGAGTAACAGCTCTCCGATTAAAGTTTTAAAATACCCTCTGTCTCAGATTGGAAACATAAAAATTAGAATATTATAGGAAGGGGGTAAGATCATGACAAGAGGGAAAACAAGGAAGACTGGAAACAACACTGGAGATATGGGAGACGTCGAAAATCAGTCAGGACTAGCAACGAAGCAAACGTTAGCCGAGGACGAAGTTAACGTTAGCAAAGCCAAGAGCAAAGCAGACGAGCTAGTTCGGCAGAATTCATCTAATAATATGGCAACTCTGGACATTGTGCTGCAAGAGATCAGAGATTTTCGCAGTGAGAACGGGGAGAGCCTCAAAGTAATTCGGGAGGATATTCAAAAAATAGATAGCAGGATGGATGAAGCAGAGCGGCGCATAACGGAGTCAGAAGACTGGATCCAAAATATTGAAGACGCCACTTTGGAGCTTTTAGAGTTACAAAATCAGGTTGCAGCTAAACTGACGGATCAAGAGGGCCGCATGAGATGGGACAACATCAGGATTCACGGATTAAAAGAAGGAGCGGAAGAGGGGGCTCAGTCGATGGTCGCTTTCATTGAGACCTTCCTGAGAGAAAAGCTTGAATTACCGCCGTCACTGGAACTCACCATTGAACGAGCTCACCGGTCGTTGGGTACGTTACCCCCAAAAGACGCACCACCGAGATCAGTATTGGTGAAGTTTCGCAGTTACAGATGCAAGGAAGTAATCGTGAAGACAGCGTGGCAGAAAAAGGGATTCGAGTATGAAAGCAAGAAGATAATTATAGATCATGATTATGCACCGGAGATCTTGAAACAGCGGAAAGAATACGCGGAGGCAAAGAAAGTGCTCAGGAATAAGAAGATACGCTTCCAAACACCATAATAAGAACAATTAGACCTAAAATATGGCTATACAAAAAAACTTAATTAAAGTGGTTTCCTATAATGTGAATGGTGTTCTTAACCCAATTAAAAGAAGTAAAATTCTAAGTAAAATGAAGAAAGACAGGGCGGGGATAGTTTTCCTGCAGGAAACCCATCTGACAGAAAAAGAACATGGAAAATTAAAGAGAAATGGCTATAACCAGGTATATGCTGCTTCATATAAATCAGGTCACAGGAGAAGGGTAGCGATTTTAATATCGAATCAAATCCCATTTCAAAAACAGTCAGTGATAAGCGATAAAGATGGAAGATATGTCTGGGTTAAAGGACGAGTAGAGGGAGAATTAATCAGTCTTCTGAATATATATGCACCCCCTCGATCAGATTGGTCTTTTTATAGACAAATGTTTGATTTGATGGCATCGGAGGGGGATGGGGTGTTAATTGCGGGAGGGGATTTGAACCAAAGGATGGACCCTCTATTAGATACCACAGGGAGGGGGGTAAAAAAGAATGTGATTCCAAATAAAATTAGAGATATGATGGGAGAATTAGGTATCATGGATGAATAGAGGGAATTGAATCCTACAACCAAGGACTACACTTTGTACTCCTCTCCACACAAAATATACTCAAGAATTGATTACATCCTAATGTACAATAAAGATAGACATATGGTGGGGAATTGTGAGATAGGGGTGGCTGACTCTGATCATAATCCGGTTTATGCAACTTTGGCTTTGATATCTAAAAAAAGATCAACATTCTGGAGACTTAATACCAGTATATTAAAAGGAAACATTAAAGAAGAATTAGAATCGTAAATTCAAAGATATTTAGAGGAGAACGATAATGGGGAAGTGTCCCCACCAGTACTATGGGACGCGTGTAAGGCGGTGTTAAGAGGGGAAATAATTGCCAAGGCTGCTTATTTAAAAAAATTGAGACAAAAGAATCTTGCTGCATTACGGTTGGACCTACAGAAATTAGAACAGGAACATAAAGAAAGGCCAAATGATAAAACTTATCAGGAAATTAGGAAGAAAAAAAGAGAGATAAATGATATTTACTCAGCAGATATACAAAAAAAGTTACTGTTCACAAAACAACGGTATTATGAAACAGGTAGTAAATCAACAAAATTACTGGCATACAAGTTAAGAAAGCAGGAGGCCAGAAGTAATATATATAAGATTAGGGACTTTCACAATAAAACAATAAGGTACAAGACAGAAGACATACAAAAATGCTTTGAATTATATTATAAACAACTTTACGACCAACCATTCATTGATAATAAAACAGACATAGAAGCCTTTTTAGATACACTTTCATTACCAAAGGTAAAAGAAGAACAAAATTCATGCTTGATATCAGAGATTACAGCTCAGGAAATAAGGTCTGCGATTTCTAAACTCAAAGTGAATAAATCTCCGGGAGCAGATGGATACTCCTCAGAATGGTACAAGTTGTTCAGGGAATCATTAATCCCAGTGTTAGGAAAAACGTTTAACTGGGTGTTAAAGAAAGGGGAAATACCATATTCATGGCGGGAAGCTATAATTTCAGTAATCCCTAAAGAGGGCAAGGATGAATTGGACTGTTCCAGTTATAGACCTATTAGTGTCCTGAATCAGGACTATAGACTTTTCACTGCAATTGGCTAGGCGTATTGAAAAACTCTTACCGAGTATTATTCAGTTGGACCAGACGGGATTTATTAAAGAAAGACAAACGCAAGATAATATAAGAAGGGCCTTATATGTGTTGCAGCATATTAAAGAAAACCATACTGAAGCAATGGTTATGGGAATGGACGCGGAGAAAGCGTTTGATTCTGTCAGATGGGATTTCCTTTATAGTGTGTTAGAAAAATTTAACTCCCATGATATAATAATTAGGACAATAAAAGCCTTGTATACTGATCCAACGGCTAGGATTAAGATTAATGGTAGTTTATCAAATTCTATTTCATTAAGGCGCGGATGTAGGCAGGGCTGTTCGGCTAGCCCCCTTCTCTTCGCAATTTCTTTGGAACTACTTAGCCATTCCATAAAACAAAAAGCACAAATACAAGGCATAGAGATAAAGGGTACATGTCAGAAGCTTGCACTTTTCGTAGATGATGTTCTAATATTCTTATCTAGTCCTGATACATCCCTGCCAGCACTCATGTCAGAATTTGCAGAGTTTGGTCAAATGTCTGGATACAAAATTAATGTACAGAAAACACAAGTTCTCACTTTTAACTATAGCCCTTCCGAAGCTGTTAAAGAAAATTATGATATTAAGTGGAATTTAAAATAAATGAAGTATCTTGGAGTTAATTTAACAAAAGATATTGGCCAACTGAAATCAGCAAACTACGACCCATTAATTTCCAAAATAAAAGAAGACATTACAAGGTGGAATTTAGGATTAAGGAGTAGAAGGGATCAAAACCAATGTTCTTCCCAGGGTGTTATATCTATTTCAGAATCTACCAGTGGAGATACTGGACAAGGAATTTATAGAATGGGATAAAATTATTTCAAGATATATCTGGCAAGGAAAACAACCTAGAATAAGATATAAAACACTACAACTGTCTAAGGCGAAGGGGGGACTAGCTCTCCCGTGCTTAAAAAGTTACTACCAAGCAGCGCAAATAAAGCTTTTGTTGAACTTATGTAATCCCTCCTTCTCTGCTAGGTGGAAAGAAATTGAATTGAAAATGCCAACGGAAGCTCCAATTCAGGCATTTATCGGGGATAATAAACTCAGGCACCAATCGGAAAATATACCCAATCCTTGGATTGACATTTCACTTAAAGTGTGGTTTGAAATTGTTACAAAAAATAACTTGACACACAATAATAAGCTGTTAAGGTGGATAGGATATGATACAGAATTTTCCCCTAATAGAAGAGATAGTAGATTTAAAAATTGGGAACAAGGCCCTCTTTTGGGAACTATTAGAAAATAAGAAGTGTAAAAGTTTTGAAGAAATCAAAGAACAGTTTGGTCTGGTAAATCAAGATTTGTATAGATTTTTGCAAGTGAGGCATTATTTAGAGCATGATATAAAAAAGGAAAATTCTGACGTTGAGTTAAACATTATAAAACTCTTTATTTCCGCATACCAATCTAAACTAAACAGGAAACTAATTTCAAAGATATATGTAGGGATAGAAATTTTAAAAAGAGACGATACACACTACATAAAACAAAAATGGGAAAAGGAGGCAAAAATAAAATTAATGGATGAAGAATGGGAAGATCTCACTCAACAAATATGGAGAGTGACATCATCCTTAACTTGGAGGGAACATTGGTGGAAAAACTTAGTGAGATATTTTAGAACTCCAGCTCAGACAAAATATCGGGATACAAGCTGTTGGCGGGGATGTGGGGAAAACAATGCAAATCATGTTCATATTTTCTGGAGTTGTCCTTCGATGGAGAAATATTGGATGGAACTCAAACAATGTATGGACAAGATATTACGGATTAATCTCCCTTTCAATTTTGACACATTTTATTTGGGAAGACTTAATATGCAAGGCAAAAAGAATCCGAATTGTAAAATGTTTAAAATTATGCTACTAGCAGGAAAAAAGGGAATTACTAGGAAGTGGCTAAAGGTGGATGCGCCAAGTAAGGAAAATTGGGTGAATGTGATGCATGATTTATACATTTTGGAGAAATTGACGTACACTATTAGATTTGAAATGGATAGGTTTGAGAGGTTGTGGAATGGATTTTTGGAATTTATTAGGCCAATAAGATCGGACTTTGTGTAAAATAGAATACCCGGGACACTCCCCTATTTTCTTCTTGCTACCAGTATATTTTAGTTTAATCTTTTGTTATTTTTTTTCTTATTGTGGGTGGGGTGGGGGGGTGTACAATTAGTTCTTGGGGAAAAAGAAGACGTTGTAGGACAAGATAGAAAATATGTATTATATGACTAAATGTGTATTCATGTCTTGTAACATCAATAAAAAAAATAAATAAAATAGAAGTAGCTTTTATCATTGCATGAGTTAAAATATATCACACTTGCTTGTTAACTGACAGAAGGCTTTTAATTCACCGGCATCTATCAGTTACCATAACTTACAGAATCTGAGACTAATGGGGCTTTCAAGTGGAGTCGTGTTTACCATGAACGAGTCCATTTGAACAACCCACTGATAACAGTAACTTTGAAAGTTCAAGTTCCAAAGGTTCACAAGTTGTTAAGGTTAATGGGAGTTACGTTATCTTTAATAATTTCCTTTGCTGTAAGGTGTACAGTATACTAACAACAGTGTTCACACAATTTAAAGCACTTATAGTATACACCAAGCATTATGTGTATACATCCAGCTTTCTACGTTGAACATCTGATGTCATGTGTGACATTTGAAGGCAACATAAAACATGACCAAAGCTATAGAATCTATGCATAGAAGCGTATTGCCATAGAAATGATTTTGGGACAGAAAATTCAAGTTTAAGCAAAGAAGTGGACTCCAGGCAATACATCCTGATGTCCTAATAGTCGAAATCTCCAAAAGTCAAACATCAGATGAAATGTTGCTGCAATTGGACAGTCTTTTCTTACTTTTTTGGAATGAGTTGCTCCCTGCAATTAGGGAAACTCTATATAATAACTCTATATCTTAGTATTACAGTGTTGGACATTACTGTTGACAGTATTCATTAGTCTAAAAACAGCATGTTTGGCTGTACTGTAAATAGTTTAATAATAGTAGATACACGACCAGGACTGTAATCTCAAGAACTATGAACAGAACAAACTGCATTTCTCTCATTATTGTTGGCTATGTCTCCCTTAACGCACTATAATTAGAACACAAGTGGTGAAAGGTTGTTTTTAAATGCCATTTACTGAAGTAATTGTGTAAAATGCTGCATTCACTGCATAGTCATTGCTGTCACATTCAAACATTTCAAAAATGGTTACAGTAAAATGATGAGACGTGAGCAAGCTTCTGATGAAAAGCACCATGAAACATTTAAACCTCAGCGTGTGATTTCAAAGATGTGGTTGCCAATCCAAAAATAGCAATTTAACCTAATTTCTGGATTTGTTTTTTGAAGATGTTTTTAATCTGACAGTCGTAATATTGATGCTGGTGATTCAAGTAGGTCCATATAAGATTATGAGGTGATTTTCAAGCCTGTGTATTTTCGTCCTTTCAGCATAATTGGTATCATGCTGTGCTGCTTTTGAATAATGTTCTCTTGGCAGTTTCTTTTATACCCAAGGGTTTCCCTTCTGAAATGCTAGAGGTGTATTGATAGCTGAGAGAATAAAGAAGTAAGCTTTGGACTGGGAGGTTGCAGGTTTGAATCTTAGACCGGCTACACACTGGATGCGTGGCGTTTCTGTTGCGTGGTGGCTGCGTGACGTTTTCTGTCTTTTCACACCAGAAACGTGTCTGATGCGCTGCTGCAGCTGCCAGCCTTGTCTCCCATTGATAAACTGCACTCAAGCACTAGTATACTTCATGTTAAACATAAATATATACTGATTTGATTACAGCAAAGACAACATCGGCAGTATTGACGGCAAAATAGTCTACAGAATATTTCGTTCTGTATTGACAGGTGCAATATTTGAAAATTGATAATTATTTACATTATTACATTTATATCGGCATTTATGTCAAAACCTAGAGACTTTCAAACATCAAAATGTCATTTATTAAATGTATTTGTGTCAAAATGACATATAAACATCTTTTCCTGTTCTATTTTGCCTGGAAACGCTTCCAACACGCTTGCGTGTCGTGTGTCGTGTGAAAAATAGGTGTTGGTTCTATTTCTAGCATGCACGTGTTTTCGGCGTGCCTGAGACGTGCGTGTGACGCAAGCAGTGTGCAAGCTCTAACTTGTTAACATGGGAGCCGAAATAATAAATAAAAACGGACACGCCACGCAGCTGACACGTTCACGCTACGCATCAAGTGTGTAGGCGGCCTTAGGCGGGCTCAGAAGATGGAAGTAAGACTGGAAGTAATCCCCTCCACCTTAAAGCTCGTATTCCTGCATCGGAGTTGCTCGGTGCACAGACTAGAAGAATGTGTGGGAAACCAGCAAATGGTAAAAGCGCAGATCTCTGTAAATCCAAAGTATTATGTTTTTAAAAAGAGAAAGTGATAAAATGACAGTCTGACACCAAAATCCTCCGGAGAAAAAAATTCTTTGAAACAGCATTTGCTGCTTGTGCCTCTAAAACTCTTCTTCGAAAGCTAAAGTCATGAAATTCTGTGAGAAGTAGAACCTCTTCTGGTGCAGTGGATGTCATTCATTTGCGCTCGCTTTCCCCTTCTATTCACTTTTTACAATATGTGATCTAATAAAAACATACATCACAATATAATATTAATTTCTCACCAAGTCTTTTTTTAAACTTTTAACAGTACAAGAAACCTTTGATGCAATGTAATTATCCTTCCCACATTCTCTGCAATTTCAAACAGTACGCCACTTTATATAGCACTACATATTTTTGGCCCTTTGCAATTTTCTGTATGTATTTTCACAGGTAATTGGAAAAGCCGAGTCTGATGTACTGAGACTGCGTAGGATAATCTATGTTTACATGTGTTAGTGTGCATGTTTGCGCAAATAGCAACATGTTCCTTACTATTATTTTGAACTTTATAATTCCCTTTAGGTATATTTTCTATCCCCATTTGCAGTGACAGATACATGGCCACTGTGATTAAAGCTCCATTGCTGCAGGATGACTATAGGTCTAACTGCATCTTTTACTTATAGACTCACAGGATGCACATCTTTTGGGATTTCCTTTAGTAACAAAGACCATCTCGCTACTCATTTGTACTGTAAGTCTTGGCTCTGCCCACTAGGTGCAAAGCACTCACCTTTCAGTGCCTCCATTCCTGCCCAAGGGAGGATTTCTGCCTCTGTGCTTTCAGACTTCTTTATAACCAGCTCAGCATGATGTATTGAGAGACCAGAGAGATGCCTGTTTTTTCTCAACAGTTTTTAACAATTCAAAATTCAATTTTTCACATTACGGTCACTCCCTGTTTAGCCAACATATGTGAAGAGGATAGTAATGGAATATCTAATAGCTAATTAGGGCCCGAGCACCGACAGCGGCGAAGGCGTTGTCTGAACCATTGAATTCAGCAGAGACTTCCTTCTTTATTGGTGATGGTTTGGCCCGCCCCCTATGCATAAGCCACGCCCCTTTCATAACATTTGAACCGTTTAAGGTATATGCTTGTGTGAGGTATCATTGAACTCAGCAGAGACTTCCTTCTTCATTGGTGATAGTTTGGCCCGCCCCCTATGTTTAAGCCACGCCCCCTTTCATACATGCTGACCCATTTAAGGTAGAGTCTTGTGTGAGGTATCATTCATCTCAGCAGAGGCTTCATTTTTAATTGGTTATGGTTGGACCTGCCCCCTATGCTTTAGGCACGCCCCCTTTCACAGGGTGAAACCTAACCCCTTAACCCTTTTATGACTGGGAACATAAACTTATGTAAATTCTCCCACTGCCACGTCGCTGCTTGTCTACCAAATTTCAATTCAATTTTATTTATAGTATCAAATCATAACAAGAGTTATCTCAAGAGACTTTACAGATAGAGTAGGTATTGACCACACTCTATAATTTACAAAGACCCAACAACTCCAGTAATCCCCCCAAGAGCAAGCATTTAGTGTGACAGTGGTGAGGAAAAACTTCCTTTTAGGCAGAAACCTCAGACAGACCCAGGCTCTTGGTAGACAGTGTGAGGACACACACTGGGGGGTGTGATGAACAGTGGCAAATATAGTCAAAATAAAGATAATGGAACTATGACTAGAAATAGTAGTTGTAGTAGTCCATGGCTTAGCAGGGCACTGCAGGGCATAACAGGGTGTAGCAGGGCACTGCAGGGCATAACAGGACGTAGCAGGGCCCTGCAGGGCATGGCAGGACGTAACAAGGCGTAGCAGGGCATCGCAGGATGTAGCAGGGCACTGCAGGGTGTTACAGGGTGTAGCAAGGCGAAGCAGGGCATTACAGGACGTAGCAGGGCACTGCCGGGCGTAGCAGGGCCCTGCAGGGCATAGCAGGACGTAGCAAGGCATAGCACGGCATAGCAGGACGTAGCGGGGCACTGCAGAGCGTAGCAGGGTGTAGCAGGGCATAGCAGGGCACAGAGCAGTACCACAGCAACAGCTGCAACCATGATTTGCATGACTTAGGTGCCACCCCAATCCACAGAAAACTGCGGGGTGAAAAAACTTAAGGACTCTGGGGAAAAAGCTCCCCAGAGATAAGTTAGTAACAAGCATTTCTGGGACTTGGATACACACAGATGGAAAGAGAGAGGAGACAGGAGTTCAGTGTGTCAAAGGAAGTCCCCCAGCAGTCTAAAACTATAACAGCATAATTAAGCCAGCTCTATAAGGGTTGGTAGATGAATCTGACGACTATGAAGAGAATCAGGGAAGAGAAGGGGTGCCATGTCTGCAGCTAGACATGGCACCAAATAGCTTGAGGACTCGAGGATAGATGTTCCCTTTAAACGTGAGAAACACTACAACATATGCAAGGGGTTTCTGAATGGTTGTGCAGGTAGCTGAATTTGTTAACCGCACTAGACTTTTTACCATGACTTTTAAAACTTAAAAGTCCAATGCACTAATATATATGCAACACGACCCTCATACCTAAGCAACAGAATAGGTTTTTTGCCAATGTCACTGTGGCAGTTTTTATCACGTGACATTTATATATTGGTAACACTTTTAAACATGTAACATTTTAAAATGGAACTAGTTAAATTAAGGCAACAAACATAGTTAGGGTTAGTAAAAAAACTTAAATATAGGCTTATATTATAAGATTTTTGCACAATCTACTGTAACAAAATGGTCGTTCTCTGGGTGGTCTGTTTTAATGGCGTGTAAAATAATTAGAGAACATATCTTACACGTTTGCAAGTCATTTTACAACATCAAGCATTTTATATTAGAATTGATTTTGGATGGTTTATCTTGCCCACAGTTCATGTTTAAAACTTGGCTCTTTACAAATGCCAATCAAATATATAAATAAATATAATGGTGGACAGAGATTAAGAAGGAGATGTAGAAGGAGTTGGTAACATAAGGGACGTCTGGATGAGGGAAGGTGGAGCATTAAACTGTATATATTTACTGCCATCTCTCAGGTTCTGCCAGTCGCATTGACTACCCACTCAATTAGCGCAGAACTTCTTGTGAGAAGTGTGTTTCCATACGTGTAGTGCAGAACAAAGGATTATCTCATGTTGTTTGCACTGTTTTTATTGCTATTTTTGTCTTGATGCTAAATCTGTTATCCTGAAGAAGTCTCTAACTAAAAGGAAACCTCAGATTTAGGGGGGATGTGTAATGTAATCACACCTCTGGTCCCTTCAGTCTGAAAATAAAGTACAAAGAGTGCAAAGTAAATCTAAATAATTTAGCTTCAAGGGATATTTGGCTATTCTAAATGACAAACTATTGTTTTCCTCAGCCTCAAGCTAGATGATGATTGTGGCTGCTTAGATAACACTGAGGAATTATAACAACACTAACTGTTTTAATCGGACATTTCATCCAGTTTTTATTTCTTGTATTAAAAGCAGCAGCTGTTTCAAGTACAAGCCATTAACTGAAAAATGCCAAGGCAGAGCAGGAGAGAAAGATGGAACGGGAAGCAGCCGTTAAAGCCATTTAGGATCCTGCTTTAATACCAGTGGAAGGCCGACCCTCCAGTTAGATGAGTCCTCAGATGTGAGTACAGCATGTGAAAAGCACAGGGAACATTTTGTACTGTTACCAATGTGAGCCGCCTTCTATCAGCATAATGCATTATTTCCTAACTCGGCTCCCTCTGATGTGTAAAATACCGGACAAACAGAAGATAGTCTTTGGGCTGTTTTTTTTTTATCACACAAAGGACTCATACATAACAGGCTGACTTTCTACTACTATGTGTAGTGTAAAATAGATCTAAGAGGCACATTTCAGCGGTGACAGATCCATTCTTCAGCTGAAGACCTGTCATTACAGCTACTAAGATACAGGACAACAATACATTTAGCATCATTATAAAGCAGATTTTTCAGCTGCTGTGCATTGCTGTGTAGCAACGGTAGATGACTATGAACTATGTTTCAACATACTTTAAAAACACACGTCTTTTATGTGTTGGAATATATACATTTTTTTTATGTTAAGAGAGCACTGTGGTAAACTAAAAAGCTTGGTGCAACACAATGCTTTTTCCCAGCAGCTCTGATCCTAATCACACTGCTGAGTTTTTTTTCTTTTTGCATCCTATTGCTAACCTGTCAATTACTGCAAGATACAACAATACCTACATCGGCTTTGTTCAGGTGATCAAAAACATTATAACATATACATTTACTCAAACTTCAACTGCCCCTTTAATGTTCCCCAAAGCTGTCTGTCGGATCAAGTACACTGGTGATCAGCAACAGAAACAACTCGTCTTTTTTCTTTATTTTTGTTGTCAATGGTTCAGTTCAGGTTTGTCTCGGCTCTCTTCTGAATGGCAGCAGAAGAAAAGCCTGTATTGTGTTTATCTGCACAAAGTTGAATTTATTTATTTTTCAACTCAAGGAGCTAATTGGGTGGATAAAATGGCAACCAAGTAAACTACAGTGTACAAGCAATGCAGACAACTTCTTACTAGAAAAGAGGCCCTTGACTGCAAACAGTGTGATTGCCATCCAGTTTATGTCTCATGAAAAACACTTTGAATTGCCTTTGTGTATGAAATATATATGACATGAACTAAAACCAGCCCTGCTTTCTCTTACAATTTGACACGGAAAGGATAGAGAGACAAATTGCCAATCATAAAGGTCTGCTGCATGTCATATCATTACCGTTATGATTTTAGAGTTAATGAAGACTGGGTGGAGGGTGTGGGTTAAAGAGAGGCAGAAAGAATTGATTTGAAAGGGATTTAATGTAGAGAGGAATGGACATGCACATATAAATACAGACTGGGTGAGACAGACAAACAGAGTTGCTCCCTCTGCCCATTGTCTAACTCTCTGGTTGAATTGATAATCAACTTCAATTAAATCCTAGTGTGTTTGTGTGTGTGTATGTGTGATGCGTGAGTGTGTGTGTGTGTGTGTGTGTGTGTGTGTGTGTGTGTGTGTGTGTGTGTGTGTGTGTGTGTGTGTGTATGTGTGATGCATGCGTGTGTGTGTGTGTGTGTGTGTGCATGCACACACTACAGTACAACTACAGAGGCCATGGGGAGATAAAGGAGGTCTACAATTGCAAGAGAGACGCTAGGAGAGGAGAAAGCACATGTGAGTTCAAGAGAGCCAGGAAGGAGGGAGAGATAAGAGAGAAGAGAAGGATGAAGTGATGGAGGGAGAAAGAGCACAGGAAGGGTAAGGGAGGAGGGAGAGGAGAAGAAAGGAATAGAGAGGTGAAGAGGGAGAAGATGCCAGGAAGGGATGAAACTGAGAAAATGAGGACGAGTAGTCAGGAGAAGAAGGACAAAGCTTGTTTTCACTGATAAGCACATATCAAAGCTGTCTTGGCCGTCAGATCAAAGACTTATATGTCCATTTGGGCCAATGGGATCGGCAATCAGTGATAAGGGATGAGCTAAACCAACTCGGGTGTAACACAGAGTTCTTCTGGACTCTCGGGGATCTCCAAGACACAGGGTGATAGGTCAAGAGCCAAAAAATGATGTTAATGCAGTATGGCATGTTTTTTCATCTTTGGATGTACTCTTGCCTTTTTTTCTAACTTCTAAATAAACGAACCGTTACAGAAATGCCCCCATGTGAATTCAGAGCTCCATTTGAACTTTTTTGCATTGTAATTACATCTCATACATTTTCTCTTCAGATGTGAAGATGTCAGCTTATGTGTGTTGTAGTTCCACCTCACATAGGTTGACACTTAAAAATTTGACCACATAATATCCAACATGTGTATAAAAAGCATGTGTGCTTTGAATTTACATGGGCGCTTGCTACATATAGGTCAAATACATTATTTATATCTAATTATCTTTTAACATTTCATTTACAATAGCAATTGCTGACAACTTTAAAATTACCATCACTAAAGATAATTTGATGGTCTAATGTTGTTGCTGGTTGGGTATTGCTGCTATCAATCAATCAATCAATCAATCAATCAATCAGTTCATTTGTTGATCAATCAACCAATGGCTGAGGTCAATGTCTCATTCTAATGATTGATTAATGCCATTGATTAACATTACAACTGACTTTTCAAAAAAAGGTGTTAGTGTGTTTGTGGGTGTGTGGATGTGTGGGTGGGTGTGTGGGGGACAGAGAGAAAACAAAAATGAATGAGGCCACAAATTAAACCAAAACACCAGCTATGTAATGCTTTAGAAATGTTGTCAGAGGTTCAGCTAATGATTAGCAAAAACACTTCTCTGCCCGTCTGAAGCTTGTCTTGGATTTGATGTGAGGATTTAACTACAAAGGATCAACAGACAGACCAGTTAAAAAAGCTCAAATAAGCCGCTTTCACACAACGCCAGACTTATTACATTTCTAAAATAAACTGAACTAGAAATGGAGCTCAGATGGTGTTATTGGAAATGATAGAGGTCAGAAAGAGAAATAGAGGCAAGGCGGAGAGAGTTTGGTAGAGAAGGATTAAAAGAAAATAAACAGTAGCTCCCCGTGTTTTATAATGGAGGAGACAACCAGTCAGCCTGAAATGATGGTTCTCTCATCATCATGGCAACTACTGAGAAACTTTCTTTGGTTAAAGTCGAGTGACATCTCAGCAGAGGAGACATGTATAAAGTACAAGAGACCCAGACTTGAGTAAACGTACAAGTGTTCTATCAAAAAAGTGACTTGAGTAGAAGTTGAAGTGCTCTTTAAGCACCACACTTAAGTAGAAGTAGGCCTACTAAAGTATTCAACATTACAGAATTAGAATTAGTTTGGTATGTACGTAAAAAAGGTGGAAATAAGGACTAGTAACCCATTTTAACTGTTGCCACCTTGATGCTGCATTAATAAGACAAATTGATAGCTGATGCTCAATTAAAATGAATCGAAAGTTAAAATGTTATTTCAAAAAGTATTGCATTAGAACTCAAACGTTTTGTCGATAGCTTCAAAGCTGTGAATGGCTGTAATTTGCAGCAACAACTGATCTCCATTACTGTTAGCCTAATCACTCAGTAGGAAAAGACGGTTGCAAATGTGACAAGATGGCCGTGAAAAATTTAACAGCATTAACCTTGGTGTGTTTAGCATCCAGTCATTGAAAGAGTTTCCCAGTTTAGCCCGTTATACAAGAATGCATAGACCTCAACTAACTTGTGTTGCTCACAGTGTGAAAGTAACTACACAGCCTCTGTCTGTACTGTATAGTAACCGGTGTGATACAAGGGTGCAGTGAAACACTATCCTTTTTAAGGCAGCTGAATACATTGGTTTAGGTTAAGATTTGTTTACACTCCCAAGGGCTAAGGGGAAGACAGCAGAAACAATAAAAAAAAACACACAAACCCAGAAAACAAACAAGATCGTACATTACCAACATGAAGAACTGCAGAAAAACAACACGCAGAATTAATGAAAGCCATAAAACAATATAGCCCCAGTAGAAGGAACATGATTGTGAATGATCAAGTGATGGGGAGCAACAGCTACTGAATAGAAATGGTAATTGCCTCAGGACCTTTCACAATATTAATCTTCTAATAATCTGACTATACAATGACCAATCTCTCGACAATTACAGTATGGCGTGTGAATCATTATTATAAGATGAAACCAATTTTAGCATTTAGATTGAGTTCTTGAGAAAACTACCACAGTGGAGCTCATTTTTCAGTTAGGGATTTATGTTGTCAGTGGATCAGATGCTGCTGCCTGCAGGTCTGGTGTGGTCAGCTGTGCAGAGGAGCAGTCTCAAGGCTGGTGGGAATTGAGTGTTCAAGGGTACTTCAGTAGTGTGACAAGACTGAAGTACCATCTCCCTGTTGACTCGAACATAGGAGCTGAGCCCTTCTGTTATGCATCTTTTCATCCTGCTAAAACGGATTTAAATCCTCAAATCTGTTTTAAAGGACACAACTGATACTTTTTGTAGCACTGCCAGTGAGTAAGAAAGTGAGCCAGAGGGCAAGACACTGTGTGTGTGTGTGTGTGTGTGTTAAAGAGAGTAACATGGCCAACTTTTATGTGTACAAGTAAGCCAACTGATTTAAAGAGAGGGCATGAAGGGGCCACATCCATAAACGAGTGAAATGGAGAGGCATAAACAATGAATTCAAGACAACGTGGCTTTGTCTATATGTGTGCGTGTGTACCTGTGTGTGTGTGTGTGTGTGTGTGTGTGTGTGTGTGTGTGTGTGTGTGTGTGTGTGTGTGTGTGTGTGTGTGTGTGTGTGTGTGTGTGTGTGTGTGTGTGTGTGTGTGTGTGTGTGTGCACGCTTTTGCCTGTTCAAGAGTGATATGTGAAAGCCTGTGCGTAAAATGGCAAAATGGGGAACATAAACAACACAACGTGGCTGTGTGTGTGTGTGTGTGTGTGTGTGTGTGTGTGTGTGTGTGTGTGTGTGTAAATCATCTATTCAGGGTAGTGAAAGTCTGTTTATCCATGCAGTGACCCACATATGCTCCCCAGAAAGGCCTCATCAAAAGCCTCATTGTCCTCCTCCTCTCGTTCCCTTCACCTCCTTCTCCCTGTCCCTCAGTCCTCCCTCCCTCTTTTTACTCTTTCCCTCCCTCGTTCAATCACTCTCTCTGTCTCTCTTGGGGTCTTTTTTATAAGCCAGTCTTGACAGTCTCAGACAGACCCCCCCGCTTTCTTGACTTCCTGAACCCCATGGTAAAGTGAAACCCTCGCTTCAACACACAGTAACACACAGCAGCAGCAGGAAAGTGAGAATTTGGCGTCTATGGTCACTCAGCATAGGGACTCTACTCCATCTTAATCAGCCTGCTCAGACCTTAGAGGTGCCCCTAAAAGCCTTGGTTCAGAGAGAGTTTGGCATGTGAGGGGGGGGTACATACACGCTAACTATCTGATTAACCAACCTTGGCTTGAATTCTAATCTGTTTTCAGTTTTGCTACGATGATATATTGGTCTTTACAAATTGTATACTTTTAGAGCAATTTAAAGCAAGTTTTACTTTACATTTATGATCTAGAAAATATCATGGGGGCAGGTCTATGTACCTCCATTATTCACAACAATATGCACCAGACACAGACTAAACACAGATTTTTCATCCCATGTGGATCAGGTAAGCATTGATTTGATTTGCAGGTCAAAAATACGTTTAGATATCTGGGTTGACACTAGACAAAATTTGGTTGTAACTATCAGTTTTTCAGACACATCACATCTTACTTTTGTTTCTTCAATATTTATACATGTATTTTATTGTGAAGTAGGTCTGAACAACATGTGGACATAAAGTCAGTAAATGCAGTTGAAACAATTGTTTAGTGTAACCTGGACCTCTTAAACAATGTTACTGATCAACCAAATTTAGCGCATTTTTAAACGAGACATCCAGATGTCTTGATCTTCAAATCACCCAAACTCTACTTACTGTGGTTCAAAGTTTAAGTTTATCCTTTCATACTGGTGCTCAAACGGCATTTATCTCATACCGTCGCTGTCAGGCAGAAACCTCGTATCTCCATTTTATTTTTTTCATAAATCAATGCTATTGGTTACCATTTACGTCTGTCTGTGGGTTGTACAAATATTTAAACCGTGACGAGTTGATTTTGTCTGACTTCTTCTGAGGTACCTACATTTTTTTTTTTTTATTGTTTTTTTCATTTCCTTAAAAACAAAGGTTTAGGACATACAATGTTTTCGCCAGACGGCGACAATATCAATCTACAACCAATGTGGTGTTATTTTCATTACATATATTTTTGGAGAGGTTTGAGAAAATGTTCTTGAATGGATATGGAATTTCCTGCAGAGATGCAGAGTTTGCCAAGTCTCTCATATGTCTGGTTGAGACAATCTTTTGTCTCGTTCTGGCTTTTCCATACACATACTCACAATATGTCAATTTCAAAAGAAAAAATAAATTGTTTGGAACATTTGCCTGCCTGCTGTAATATATTAATGACTCACTTTAATTGATTATGTTGCCAGGGAAACTTTGCCAAAGCAAATGGGTCAGCTCTGGCAAATGTCTGATTTAGTAATAAAAACAAAGGTCTTTCAAATAAGCTGTGCCAAAAGTCCACTTCCTGGCTGTGATCGTATTTGTTGCCAAGCAACATCAGGTTTGAAAGTGCTGAAAATTATAGATGTCAGTGACACGCTGGGCTTTGGGATATTTGGCATCTAACTATAGTAAAATTCCTATATTATGAATCATACTCGGTTGACAAAGAAACAACGCATTTAATACAAAAGCTGCAATGAATGTTAACAGTGATGACAGGACAGATGCTGGCCTGAGGATTTTGAGACGAAGGGCTCTAGCCTGACCCGCTATATGGCACTCTACCTGACAATATGGGATTGTCTTGGTTTCCAGTTTTCTCTTAATGGAAGTCAGCTGTGGGGGGGTTTTCCTGTCAGGAGCGCCATCAGAATGTTGTCCCACCGGGAAGCAGTCCAGTGAAAACAGAAGAGACTGAGCTGAGGAGGAATGGAAAAGGAGAAGGAGGAGGAAAGTGAAGCGGAGGGAGAAATAATGGTCCAACAGAAACACTGTGGAATTACTGAGACGTACGAGCGGCAAGTGTAGAGGGAGAATAGACAGAAGGGGTCATTCTAAGGACTTTTGACTTTTGGAGAAAAAAAAAAGAAATACTTTGCTTTTCATAAATGACATTCTCTCTATGTGAGCACTTTTTAGTTTTCTGATTCAAATAGCCCGATAACACAAGATATATGTTCATTCATATTCCTTTTTTGTAATTTTCCAGCTCAAAATCAACAGAACTTTATTTTTTTCTTCAATAATTGTAATTTACTTGTGACAACTGTGTTTAGTATTATAAACTAGGATATAGGATGTGGATGCGCACAACTCACATAGACACTCAGAAAGGTTTGGGTGCTGGATCCTAAAAGTGAATAATCAAAGATAAAGGTATAGAGAGCCGAAGTCACGCCCTTCTACTTCCGGCCAATGGGACCAATCTTTCGAAAAAGTATGAACTAGAGTCAATGGAGAGATAATAATAATTTTTTGATCCCGTTTGAATTGAGCCATGGATTACAAATATGATGTTCGTCAATTTAAAACATTATTTTTCAACCAAAGAAAGTCTCAGTTTATTGTTAAACTGTTGAAGTATAAGACTGTGAAAATACGTAATTAGAAAGACTACAAACATCATGGATGAAGTCTGGCTGAAGCTACGATTATCTGTGATCAGATACATATAAGCTAAAAAAAAACAAGAAGATCAACAAGAAAAACTTCGATGGAAAAATCATTGCCACTAAACTGTACTCTTTTCCTCATAAATACATTGTGATCTTGTGATGAACTCTATTAATTCAATGGGAAGTGGGTCAAATTAAGGTTTGCTGCACTTTGTTAGCTACGCACCCAATAAAAGGAGAAAATGAACGCACAGTGATCCATGCAATGCGGGCAAATGACATTAATCAATGAAACAATTTCAGGAGGAAAACAAATACTGTATTTCTACAAAAACACGTAAGGAGTATTTCATCAACTTCAATACAGTCTGAGGATTTGTGGAGTCAGCATCTAGCTGCCATTAGAGTAACTGTATCTCAAGGCACTTCCGTACCGGCATCAACCGTTCCAGCAGTTGTATGAGCTGCTTCAGTAGAACCAGTACTCCCTGGATCCCTCAGGAGGGAAAGTAGGCCTGAGCGAAAGCACAGTAAAGATGTGGATACTGTAGCAGTTTGATTACATTCTTACTTGCGGCACATTCACATCCAGCATCCTTCCTGATGACTTAGCTTCTCGCCACTGCGCCCAGCTGGTGAATCCTCATCGCTCATGGAACAGATGACATGCCGGCTGGGATGTTTGCCAGGTCTGGCTTTTTTTGTATTGTCAAAGGAAAAGCTTTGGTGTGGCACTCGTCTTCGTGAGAGCTTGATAGAGAGTTCATTCATGTGCTAGGTCACAGCACTGACTCACCAACAGATCAGTCTTTTTAACAACCCCACTTCTACGCCTCGCCACGGGCTGGCCTCAAAGAAATTTCATGTACCTGAGAGCTTCTATTTCTCAACTTGCTGAACAACAAGAAGTAATTACCTCTCTGCCTGTACCGAGTACATGGTCCATCTGTAAAGAAGTGGATCACTGACACATCTGGATGATTGCTCTGCACATATCGCTGCAGCACTGAGTCGAGATGCTGCCAGATGGCTGCACAGCCTTTTTGTTTCAATGACAGGGTGGTCCACTCAACATAACCACTCTGCACTACCTTCTGTCAGTTAGAAATCGATCAAAAACGTTTAGTCTTCTCTTCCCAACTTGCAGGAATAGTCTTCAACATAAACTCAACAAAACTGAAATTCAATATTAAGTAAAAAAGAAATTGCATAACATCACGTTAAGTATAAAAAGTTAAAGCGTTTCAGACACAGTCTAAAAGAGAAAACACTGAGCGACTTCAATCTGCTGCCAAGAGCTGGTAGAACTTCCACCACGTAACCTCCCTTTTTCTATTGGGAACTTTGAATTCTTTATCAAGTCACTTAATTTATTAGTTAAAGAAAAAGTCCACTACTAGTATATCACAACCCCCTGGTGGCTTGACGATGGCTATGAGGAGTTTGTACATTGCTATAGTCAGCTTTTACAAAACAGCACTAACAAAAGATTACATAGTTTCAGGAAAAAGTATAATAACGTTCATAGAAACCTCTCACGCTACAGGTTTGAGAGGTTTCTATAGACGTTTTAATACTTTTTTTCCACAGCGATGGTTGCCAGTGGAATCCATTGTTACAGTTGTGAATCCAAGCTGTCTACAACTGCTCCAACACTTGAGCTACAAACTCAAAAGAATCTTTTTTAAAGAGAATAGTTGCACGTGTATTAAAGGTCCTATGACATGTTGCTTTTTGGATGCTTTTATATAGGCCTTAGTGGTCCCCTAATACTGTATCTGAAGTCTCTTTCCCGAAATTCAGCCTTGGTGCAGAATTACAGCCACTAGAGCCAGTCCCACAATGAGCTTTGCTTAGGATGTGCCATTTCTGTGTCTGTAGCTTTAAATGCTATTGAGGAGGAGAGAGGGGGGGCAAGGAGGAGGGTGGGGGTGTGGCCTTGATCAACTGCCATGCTTCGCTTGTTTGCAAGACATAATGTCTCTCTCTTTCTCATGGGCGGGCCAAATTCTCTGGGCGTGCAAAGCAGAGAAAGGGGAGGTAACCTTTCCCCTTATGACGTCATAAAGGGAAAATTCCAGATCGGCCCATCTGAGCTTTAATTTTCTCAAAGGTGGAGCATGATACCCAGGGCTCGGTTTACACCTATCGCCATTTCTAGCCACTGGGGGACCATAGGCAGGCTGGGGGAATGCATATTAATGTTAAAAAAAACTCATAAAGTGAAATTTTCATGCCATGGGACCTTTAAATGTGAGCTACAAACTTCTGTATTTGATACTCAAAAGAATATTTTTGAAGAGAACAGTTTTAGTGTAGAAGTCACTTTCATGAAGCTTGCCTGCTTTCTTACTTTACCTTTAACACACAATTTTGAAGTTGAAAGGAAAGATCCCTGATAAGCTTTGTAGTTTGAATGTAGCAGCAGCGAGCATTTACGCCCAGGTTTGGATGGAGCTTGCTCATGCCGTTATTGGGGGATTGTTGGCTGCACCACCAGACATTATGAATCAGCATTTTCAGTCAACGTTCTATGGTGACCATCTTCTTTATATCATAAATATTTCATACATTTAGCACGGTTTTAGTTTGTTTTTGGTCCATTTTTCCCTCCAGTGTTTTTGCTCATACAATTGTTCCTTATTCTTCTCTTGTCATGTAACCCATATTTTCTGCTGCATGGTTAAGTCCAAGGAGAACCAATTATGTTATGATTGACATGAATGGCGGACTTTCCTCCGACAACCTTCCAACAGATCTGTTCTTTCCTTTCAGTGTCAAAGTCTGTGGATACAAAATTTCTTCAACATATGAATGTTCTCTTGTACCTCACAGCATTTATTTTCTGCATGTTTCTTGTCTGTCTTGTTCTTCATACCACTGCTCAGAATTCTTCCAACACACACACAAATGATTAGACAATAGTCCACCAAACACACCCACATAACTGTCTGAATGCATGCAGCTTAACACTAATTGCTGAGACCATTAACCTCAGCAATTTGCAGTCACTTTTAGCATGACCCAGACCTTTCATTTAGAAAGTTAACCCTTAGGCCACTTGGAGGTGGCATTATATGTTGTTCAACTGCTTCTCTTGCTCTCCTCCCAGCTGCCCTCTTTGCTCTCTGCTCTCATTACTGTAAGAACTGCATGGAGAGCTGGCTCCTGGATTCAGTCTGTTTTTCAATTGCAGGAAATTAATACCTCTTAATACCGGATCATATATGGCTGAACACTGGTGCTCCACAACTCTCTATGGGTTGGCTTTTGACATTTGCATCATGTTGGTTACTGCAAAGTAATTTGCAGAGCATTTATTGGTACTGAAGTGTTTTTAAAGAGGCTATTGGTTAAAATGAATACACACGCAAAATAGATCATTAGACAACCCTAGCAAATTTACTATTGCATATATGTATGCAGGGTTTTCTCATGTACCATTCATACATATAACTATGATAAGTAACGCACTGTAATTTGTTGGTATATCACATATTTGTTACTTTAAGCCCCACATTGACTTCAGCTGTTTAAGACTGTGAAAATCCGTGTAGTCATTATCATATTAAGGCACTTTAGGATGTTAACTTTAATTATTTCTTCACAGAGAAGGTCAATGTGGATGGGTGGGTCCCAAAACACAGCATTTTCGAGCCGGCGTAAGAGAAAACACAGGACTTTCACCCAGGAAACAGAAACGGTTATTTTATGGGAAGGAATAACAGTTGGGACTCCATTGTAGGTTGTAGGTTAAACTTAGTGGTATCCATAAATAGTATTATTATATTATAAATATAGTCTAAGTGTCAGTAGTAACTTTAAAGCAATTTCATCAGGTGGCAGCAATGATACTTCCTTAAGAATTACATTTTTGGAAGCTAATAGCAACTTATTTTGTAATACTGAACAATAAAGTGTATTCGGTCAGTACACATGTATTTGAAGTTGTGTTTGAGAGAGACACAAAAAGGCACTTTAACAATATGTAGATGATCCCAAGGGAGATAGATCAAGGGAAGGCGAGGAAGGTAAGAAAGGAAAGATGAGCGCTGACAAGGAGAAGTAGCGGGAAAGAGAGAGAGAGGGGTCAGGAAGAGGTTAGGAAGGTGGAGAGGTAAAGTCAACAAGCAGAGATGAAGATAAGTTATGCATAAAGAAATAACAACAAGAAATATAAAGAAGGGAATATTAGAGCAACTGAGATGGAAGGTGAGGGAAGAAAACAATTATGAAAAATGTTGTCCAGCATGGACACTGTCCAAAGAAAATGCTCCAGATTGATGAAAAAGGAAAGGAGAGACTGGAAACGGACTAAGGAAAGTCCAAAGAAAACAGAACTGGGGATCCCAGAGAGCTGGGGAGTGTTGGGAAAAAGACTTTAAGAAAAAGAGCTAAAGAAGAGTGGGGCTGAGAGTGAAAGGAAAGCAGAGAATAATTAAGACGGGAAAAAATAGATGAGGCAATGTGTTAAAAATAAGACTCGGAGGGGTAGAGACATGGGGAGTAATTAACCTCAGATAATAGATACACAGATTAAACTGATAATAAAACTGTCAACAATGCAAATGTAATAAAGCATAGCCAAACAAAAACACATCCAAAATAGAAAAGAAGTTCACCAGAACATAAATGTATTTTTTTCCCACTCCAGGTTTTCCTCTCAGTCTTCCAAAACACAACAAATGTTCAGGCTTTCTGCCAGCAACCATTTAAACTCCAGCTGAGAGTTGCCAGTTTCTAACCCAACGATAGGTCCAATTTGTCCAAATTAGATTGCGGTTTCCTGTTATTAGTGAAACAATGTGATGCAGCAGGTAACAATAACAGAAACCACAGCAAAGCGGGACTGTATTTGCTCGTAAAAGTATTTACTGTGGAGATCTCTAGTGTAATTTTAAAGACTTGGGTAAGTTTGAATTAAAACTAACACTCTGCTCTGACAAGAAAGAAAAGCAAACAACCAATAATAGAAAAACCCAATACGATAGAGTCAAGGCAGCGGCTCTGCCAAATCCTCTCAGGCAGGAACTTGTTTTGGTGAGCTATTTAAATTAGCTAGATACATGGTTAAATATAATTTACAGCAATCCCCACCAATCAATCCTGAAATCTTGGCATTTGCAGGAAGGCTCTCCATCTATTGTAGCCAGGGAATTCTTCTAATACGATGGAGAACTGGCCAGCAACTTTTTTCCATCCGTGTCTTTATCTTGCCCGCTGGATGTCAGGCGTTTTTCCTGGCAATGTACTTCCTTAGCGCCAGACTAGATTGTACCTAACCTTTATACTGAAAGGATTAGCAATTTCAGTAATCATTGATTAGTGTCCGTCATTTATAAAGGAAAAATGTCTTTCTGTTGCAGCTTCTCAAATTTTTTCAAGATTTTCCCTTGTTTTATATTACTGTAACTGTAAACAAAACTAGCAATTTGCCCATCTTGGGCTTTTGGACTTAAAGATCAGTTAAATGAACTGAAAAACAAACAAACATACAAAATCATATTTAACAAATTCAATTAAAGTTTTTTTTACGATCGCTACGACAATTGTTTCAATACTTTCAACAACTTTCCTAAACTTCTAACACAGTTAGTACAACATCTGTCTGTGTAGGCTATACAATTAACACATTTCTTGTTGCTTTGACACAAAATGCATGCAGTTAACACAAATGTAAAATGCTTGAACTTCTTTTACACACAAGCTCCACCAAGACCAAAACAATGGATCTTTCTTGCCAAATTTACAAATGCTTTCAGAACAGATAACATCATGTTCTAAACCTAACTTATAGGCTAAAGTCAAAGTGAACAGCTGATCGTATTGTAAAGCTGATTGAAGTTATGCAAATAGATCAATCACAGCTGATTCCCTTCTAGGAAACACACTCAGGTGTTGAGGTTCTTTCAATCGCATGATCATATGTTACATAGTACATACAGTAAAAGAGGACCTATTTGGGCTGATTTTGTGTGGAAAAGGAACAATAAAGATGAACACAAAGAAAGTAAGAAAAATTCCTGCACGAGGGAGAGGAAGACGAGTACCAGGACAATTCTGTCTCTGTCGTCTTTTTTTTCATAAACCGTACATTCTATAAAGCTATCTGAGATGGGTCATTCATTTTTTGTATTGAATTTCTGCAGAAAAAGAAACAAAATTCATATATTTACTAAACCCAACCAAACAAAAATGTGGAGAGGCTTCAAGAGAAACTGCAGTGTAAAACACAATTTATGATCAATACAATATACTATTGTCTATTGTATAAGGGCAGACCTGACACATATAAAATAATGCAGTTTCTGTAATTCCATCTGATGTTAGTGTTTTGTATGACATTGTGCTATGATTGACTAAATGTTCCTGTTGGAAGAGAACATGTGTTAGTGTTTTGGAAGAATTATTTGATTTTGAGACGTGTTTGCATTGTTTTGGTAGACATAGTGTATTGTGTTAGTGAATTGTATTTAAAAAAATAGTGTTAAAGTTTAGTTTTCAATGTGTGATTTTGAGCATGAAATTAACTGTTTTGCCAATTGTGTGTTGTAGCTGTGTTGGTGCCTTAAGAGTTAAGGAAAGTTGTTAAAAGTATTGAAAATAATGTCATAGCAACTGTAAAAAACTGTAGGAGAGCATGGTTGCATGCCTGTCTTATCATGCATGCACCGTACAATGAGTTTAAACATCAGTAGGTTAAGGTCAAGTGGTTTGAGGTTAAAGTCTGAAGTAAATGCAAATACAGCCAGAGACGCCCAGACAGAAACATTTTCAGACCTATAGTCCATGCACTATGAGAGCCTTTAAGTGTAAATGCACGGAAGGCTGTAACAAAGCAATTTATAGGTAGATTAAGTTTCCCCCATAAAAATGATTATTCCGCCGCAGTGGTAGCTAAAGTGAAAGACTCAGTGTTCAGCGCTGCTTTAATAAAGCATTAAAGTCCGTTACCTGTCGTACATGGAACAAATTATGCTCTATTAGGAATGCATTAACCTTGATGTATGGTGGTGGTGTGTGTGTGTGTGTGTGCGTATGTCTTTCTGTGTGTGTGTGTGTGTGCGTGTGTAGTTTTAGCACTGATTGCAGAGAATGCATTGTTTTCTTTTATATCATTATTAGCATTATTATTCCATACTTCTACTTTTTTCTCATCTCTCTCTTTACACATATTGCCCCCGTCATTTGGTCACTCCTTTTCCATTTTCTCATATGTATTGTTCTAATTTATGTTTACAAGTTTCAACATAATTTTCATAATGTTCTCTCCCTCTCCTTCCCACTTACTATTTAACACATTCACACCTGGAAGCAGCGAAGTACAACGGCAAGCTTGAGTGTGAATGTGTTGGCCAACTCCAATGGAGCCATTGGGGGAGAGTGTTGCATACTGTTTATGCCATTTTGGCAGAACATTCTTCCACTTTGGGAACAATCAGCCATTATCACAAGATGGTCAGCCCCATGGACAGCCTTATTGTTCCATCAGATAAGTGGAAATTAAATTAAGTTAAATGAGATATTGTTGATTGTATTACATATGTAGTGGTTTTTAAAGTGAAACTAGATACACACAAATGGTTTTACTTGACTGAATACAGTGTGCTAGTGTTAGTATTGGACTTTATTCAGATGTAACTGCCAGCAATGGAGCTTTTCAGGCACGTTGGGTTGTTTGTTGACACATCTGTTTTTCTGTTCAGCTAGGAAATATTGTAGCGCTTGTACATTTTTTTTTCCGGTTTGAAATTAAGACTAAGTGGCTGACATGAAAGGTTTTCCCCCACTCTGCTTTTTGTAATCCTAATTGATTTGATGTGGTGTGAATGTGACATA
This sequence comes from Perca flavescens, assembly GCF_004354835.1. Lineage (NCBI taxonomy): Eukaryota > Metazoa > Chordata > Actinopteri > Perciformes > Percidae > Perca > Perca flavescens. The sequence goes on from NC_041347.1 coordinate 28,256,425, forward strand.
AGCACCTTACTCAAGGGCACCTCACACCTCACCACACTCTGGGTGTTGAACCAGCAATCTTTCGGCCCCAAGCTTGGTTCGCTTACCTCTGTCACAACTTTGTCTGCAGATGAAGAAAAGCAGTCTGAGTTTTAAACCTGTGTGTGTGTGTGTGTGTGTGTGTGTGTGTGCGCCTTTGCCTGTGTGCTTCAGTGTAACCTAGCACCAGGAGAGGCTAATAGGGTGTGATTTATTGAGTGTCAAAATCTGACTTCTGGCTATGACCATATCACTCATACACAAATGTGAACACATGCATGTGCAAACACACTCACGTGCACTCAAAAAGGTGTCATGCACCCTTGCTACAGGATTAGTGGGCGCACACACACACACACACATTGGCCCTTAACAACAAGGAAACAATCAATCTTCGATTAGCCAGGCCAAGCAGCACCAGGTGTTCAATTAGTTACCTGTGTGCGTGTGTGCGTCTGTGTGTGTGTGTGAGAGAGAGAGAGAGAGAGAGAGAGAGACTCTTACTCGAAATTGTGTTAAAGCTGATTTATTGGCACATCAAGGCAAGGGTGGGTGGCACCTGTATGTGTGTGCGAGACAGAGTGAGAGAAAAATTGAGAGACTCTGCATGTTAATTGGGATTAAATTGACTCATTGGCACACTGTTGTAAGAGAGGATGGCACCACTGTGTGTGTGTGAGAGAGAGAGAGACAGCTAATAGGGTCTAAATTGATTCACTGGCAGGGCTGGGTAGCACCAGGGGCAACTCTGCAGGTCTACTGGGACAGAGACAGACAGATGGACTCAGGAAGAGAGAGAAAGAGATTGACGAGGTGGGTCTCACTTGACACTTCAGAGGTGGGTTAAAGTCAAACCACCACAGCTGCTGCTGGTGTGTGTGTGTGTGTGTGTGTGTGTGTGTGTGTGTGTGTGTGTGTGTGTGTGTGTGTGTGTGTGTGTGTGTGTGTGTGTTTCAACTCCTGTCAGCACTGGCTTGACATCTCACAGCTCAGTGATTTTACACACACACACACACACACACACACTAATATTGATAATACTAGCTAAAACATGAACACAGTTTGTGAAAATGTTTTACTCATCAGCTGTCGTATATTCTAATAGCTATTTACATAGATTTGCCACGAAGCAAAGTAAAATGTTTTTGGTGATATTCTAAAAATGTATATATTTTCTATTATCAGTGTATCTAGTACATCTGCATTGGGATCTGCCCTACAACTGATTGAACCACAGCACACACTTAAACAAAAAATCTGAATCTGTTTCCTTTACATATGTATCAACTAAGGTCCTTTTTAAACTTTCATGATATTCCGTGATATCGTTTTAGTCATATTAATGTCACAAAGAGATAAGAACAGACACAAAGAAGGAGAAGAATGATATGCGAATAGAGTTAAGAGATTACAATCATACTTTTATTAACAGATTTACAGAATGTGACCACAGGGGAATTAGAGTAAATGGTTTATTGGGAAAACAACTTGAACAAAATGAAAAATGTTTTGCTTTGTCTAATTATGATCCAGAATAAATTAAGTTATGGATCTGACACAAACCAAAACCTTTCAAACCCATAACTGCTCTTCTCACATCAGTTTGTTGAGTGCCTAAATTTGTTTAGAAAAAAAACAATAAGTACAAAATTGATGATGGTTATATTTCTGGTGTGCTTCAGGGCTCACATCAACATATCCAGCCAACACAGCAATCCTTTCTCCATACACACACCCTCTGAAACAATATAATGATGTTCCCATGGAAAATACTGAGACAAACAGAAACAGAGAGCAGCATTACATACTGGCATTAAAGGTCCCATGACATGGTGCTCTTTGGATGCTTTTATATAGACCTTAGTGGTCCCCTAATACTGTATCTGAAGCCTTGGTGCAGAATTACAGCCACTAGAGCCAGTGCCAAAATGAGCTTTCCTTAGGATGTGCCATTTCTGTGTCTGTAGCTATTGAGGAGGAGAGAGAGGTGGAGGGTGGGGGTGTGGCCTTGACAAACTGCCACTTTGCTCGTTTGAAAGCCATGATGTCTCTCTCTCATGGGTGGGCCAAATTCTTTGGGCGGGCAAAGCAGAGAAAGGGGAGGTAACCTTGCTTCTTATGACCTCATAAGGAGAAGATTCCAGATCGGCCCATCTGAGCTTTCAGTTTCTCAAAGGCAGAGCAGGATACCCAGGGCTCGGTTTACACCTATCACCATTTCTAGCCACTCGGGGACCATAGGCAGGCTTTCATAAAGTGAAATTTTCACGCCATGGGACCTTTAATGTGCATCCAGGGTAACTGGGCTGTAATCAGATGGATTGTATCTGCCCACATGAACAACAATGCATGAATGCAGATTTATCCAACCAACAATTAAGTTAACTTTTGCATGGGAAAATGCCTGCAAAATCACATGAAAATCCATCTTGTTAGGCTTCAAGTAATGCGTTTGTGTCTGAAATTTTATCGTACCAAACCAATCAGCGTCCGGTGAGGAACTACTGGTAACTACGGGCGTGTTTTAGCTGTGTTTGACGGCCACGACTGTTAGTTCAAAACTGCAATGGGGGACATGATAGACGGATGGTTCATCCAATCACTTGCCAAGTATTTTTGAAAGTGCCTGCACTTTTTCAAACAGTTTCCAATCACGGCTTCTTAGATGGTTGACAAACCATCTGGCGCATCAGGGTGAGACATATTGGCTTTAACCTTCACTGTTTTCACTGTGACTGAAACTCTTAAGATATATATATATATATATATATATATATATATATATATATATATATATATATATATATATATAAAAACAGGCCAATATTACAAATCACAAATTTGGCTCAGGGGGTTTTACAATCTGTACAGCACAATACACCCTCTATCCTTAGGCCTTCCACAGGTGTTAAATTGGTTAAACGTTGCTTTATCTTTGCTCAATTCCTCAATTTCACTCTTACTAAGCCCATCTGTTTCTTAAGGTTACACCAAACAGATTTAAAACTCCTACTTACTTTGACGACCGTGGAACATTTGACCTTTTGGTTTACTACCATCCCACTTAGACTCCTGAGAATGAAGTCCTATCTATGGTGTAAAAACAATTATTATAATATATAAAACATACTGAATTTATTATATGCAGTATGCCTGCAGTGGTATATTTATCCCATCTGGAGGTTCAAAAGACGGTGACCAATTATGGGGTCTTGACCTCAAATTGAATAGGAGGGATTCACAGGTATAGAGTAGCCAGACATAATATGCCTGTAATGTTTTTAAATGGTTTAGATTTCCCAATGAACTTCCGTAACCTGGGCCTTACAAACACTGCAGTCATGCACACAGCAAAAACACAGTGTCCACACACAGCTGATACCCATTTGTCGGGTTAGACGTCATGTGGTTTTTTTTCAGTGGTGTGTAATGAAGTTAGCTTGGGCCTGAGCAGGACCATATTACATGCATAATGTAAGTGTACGTTGGAGAGGGAGAGGGTGAGTGACGGGTGGAGCTGTGGCAATAATATGAAGTGACCTGATTGAGAACATGAGGGTTGCATCTGCCCTCCAAATAAAACTGCTGAACTCTGTGTCACCTTTCAGCCTTTAGCTCTTTTATACCGCAGATCAAACCATGAAGGAAAAATGATGTGTTTGTGAGAGACTAGGAAAGAGAACAAAGGTAGAACAGAGAAAAGAGGAGCGATAACGACTATCTCCACATTAAGGTAGATACATGTAAAAACACTGTGTACATGAGGAGAATTATTCCTGCTCTTTACGTTCACAAGACCAAAAATAAGCATTACAGCCATCAACTGGGGAGGAGTTAAACATAAGGGTTACTTTGCAAATCTCAGCAAATAAAACGTCTATGTTGTCACATTTGTGTGATAATTTAATTGTCTCAATTTAGTTGTTCTGCAAAACTGGGATTTGATAGTAGGTAGGTTTGATAGAATGCTACTGAGTCGCCCAAACGTGCAGAATGTGAAAATTTCCAACTTTGGCTACCTAGTATAAAAAAAACAACCTTTTTTTTTTATAGGCCTATACTCTCAAGAGCACTTTGAAGTGTAAAAAACCCAACTAACACCGGCTGGCTGGCTTACTGTGCTTTTATGCTGCATCGGTTACAGAGAATGAGCTGAACAGCGGACTGGGTCTAACGTTAGCGGTCCGCTGACCCGTTGTCGCTGGGTTTAACTGTCCCTCTTCACTCCCTGCAACTGCAGAGAACGTCTCCCGATCTGCGTCGGGCGGCTCTCCTTCCAGTGAGCTGCGACACAGATTACGACCCCACTGACGGGAAACGGTTCAATGGCCTTTCTATCCATTTTATTTCTATGGGTAAACCATCCGTTCCATCCATTTTCTGCTGCTCATCTAATACTGGGTTGAGGCTGAGCAAAGTAGCACATACAGTACCTCCTTATCCCTAGCCACATCCTCCATTTCTTCCCTGGGATCCTGAGGTATTCCCAGACCAGATGGGATTTCTAATACCTCCAAGGTGTTCTGGGTCTGCCGTGAGGTCTCAGTTGCATATGCCAAGAATACGTTCAGGATGGATCCTGACCAGATGCTGAACCACCTTAACTGGCTACTTTCTACGTGAAAGACCAGTGGTTCAACTCTTTCAGGATGTCTTTATTCCTCACAAGCGGCTGAAATGAGGAAGAAACGTACATTCCGATTCACTGTGAACATTGTCAAAGACTGGCATCCTTTCGCTGAATGCCCACATCACCATCTTTTTAAAATTGTGTTTGAATAGAACGGGCTGTTGAACTTTGCAGAACCCCAGTCTTATATCTTCAGAAAACTTTGGGTCCTTGGAAAGTTTTTACTGCCTGTAATGGTTATGTTTCACTGAGACTAATTACACATTAGCTTTATTGGATTTAAATGCCATTAAAATCTGCCATGACTACAAAACTTCCTGAAGAATTCTTGAGCCACATTAATGCCTTGGCCACAACTCAACTTCTGTGACAAAACTGGGTTCTTAGCTTCACTGTTGTTTTGGGGCAGCTAAATTGATACTAAACCTTAAAACCTGCCCAAACTCACTCTGAATTTAAACTTGGAAAAGCAAATGCATTTGATAATTTGTGCCGGGAATCACTGTGTCCTTTCATTGCTCAAATTGCCTCGAGCTATAAGACACAGAGGAACAGAGCTACTTCAGACACTGAAAACCTTTAAAAGTCTGTCTCCATCAAATAATCTACCCTGACAAAAAGAAAAATATTCTCTCTCCAACCAGAGCTGGGTATCCAGTCAAAACACCTTTTTTCATCTTTGGCTACCTTTTCTGTCTTTACTCCATCGGGAAAGGCAGGGTAGAGATAGTAGCTGGGATGCCCTGTCATATTCTGCACACCTACTGATCCATCCACCCCAACTCCCATTTACTGTAATCTGCTGGCCCAGTAGGGATTGAACGTTTCCCTCCTTCTTTAAAAACCTTCCCTCCGACAGATGCTCTCTATCTCTGTATCCCAGCACAGGCAGCTCTGTCCTCTCTTCCCTTTCCTTCTTTTAGTTGTAAGCTGTGATCTAGTGTCAGCTCCTATCAGACAGGTCAGGTGGAAGACAAGAGGAGTAGAGCAAACACTGCCACTGAACTCTTCCTCTTGCTTCCAGAATGTACAGAGAGAAAGTGAGATGGTGGGGTTAGACATCTATTTCAGCTGCCATTGGAGGTGGTAATGTAAACTGTAATTATCAAATCATACAAATACCAAGTCATTATTTCTGCCATGACAACAACTCAGAAAAAGCAATCAAAACTGTGAAAGTTGCATGTTTATCCAGTAAGACGGATGGTGACCTGACATTGTGTTCAAAACCCAATCAGTTACAGATCATATTCTTCCTAGTAGTTCAACCTGCATGCATCTCTGTGAAACTTGGGTTCAACACGTCAATGTTCTTTGGAATTAGGTTTTTCACTATAAAACACTTCAATTTTACAGTAACAATAGAAAAACAGAGCTTTGTCTTCTTCAACTCAAGGCAGGGCAAGGCAGCTTTATTTGAATGGCACATTTCAGCAACATGGCAATTCAAGTTGCTTTACATAAAACATTAAAGGGCAGTTAAAACAATAAAAAATATAAAAACAGATAAAATGCGAGAATAAAAGTTACAGTGCAGTATAAGAAATGTACAATTATTTAAAGAAAGGCAGCATCAATAAAAGAGGTCCTCAGCCTTGATTTAAAAGAACTGAGAGTTGCAGCGGACCTGCAGTTTTCTGGGAGTTTGTTCCAATTATGTGGTGCATAAAAACGCTGCTTCCCAACTGTTTAGTTCTGACTCTGGGGACAGAAAGCAGACGTGTGCCAGACCACTTGAGAGGTCTGGGTGGTTCATAGTGTAGCAGCAGATAAGAAATATATTTTGGCCCCAAACCGTTTAGTGCTTTATAAACCAACAGAAGTATTTTCTGAGGATAGGATACTCAGGATAGAATAAATGTTTGTTTAGGTGTAACCAGAGTTACATGAGCATGGATACATCACTCTAACTGCACCATGGTAAATTGGTAAAATGATGACCTGTTCATGGTCAGTAGGACATCCAGAAACAATAAATACTTTGCAAGCTTCTCAAATTTTACAAACAAATAATAAAGTAAAGTAATACTTTAACCTTAAGTTAAAAAGTATATTGTAAAACAAAAGCTTCACCAACTCCAGCTTATAAGACCTTGTATTGTAAATCATTGATATTAGGACAACTAGGCGTTCCAAGATGCCCCCCCTTTCATTCAGATTGAAAGTTGCTCACTACAAATATATGCCAAAAAGGTTTCAGGCATCCTCAGGCCTCCACATTTTATAGCCCATAGAGGATGCATCTTATCTGAACGTTTCCTTTTTTTTCTTTCTCTGGCTTACTACACACATGAATGGCATAGCAATGATTTTACGTTACAGCTCTTAAAGTTTTCAAAAGCTTCAAATTTTATTGGACCTAATTGATCAAATCCTGGTCATTTTAGGGTGTTGCTCAGAAAAATATATTGGTTGTTTTATAGCTGTTCTTTTTGTAATGAATGTGCCTGGGGGAAATTATTTATGATATTTTGATCCTGCAATCTGGCCACTACACCAAAATGACCCAACAGGCCAGCAATGTTCTTGGGGGCTTGCTGCAAATGCTAACTCCCTGCTATGTCCATCTATCTCTACATTGTTACATTAGTGAGTTTATGTTACCCTTTTTTCTTACTACTTACCTTGATTTATCATGTAGTGGTTGTTATGAAATAATAGTAATCATATACATTGGTAGAAATGATACTCTCCTGTTTGGATCTGGACATCGTCATTATGGCTATACTTGGAAGGTCTAAGCAAATCATTGCAGCTCGCATTTTACGACTTTTTGCCGTGAGTCACTATTTTTATATTCACAGGTTTGTATATATTGAACAATGTTTTATTGTTTACCTCGCTCTTTTTGTACAGTTTCACAGTAAGTGAAGTCAACTCTAGAGAACATGGAAAAGTTTAAACTCACTGTTTAACAATGTGTGTAGACATAAGGTGTGTATGCGTGCGTGCGTGTTTGCGTGCGCATTGGGGAAAATTGTTAATTGATACCATGCTGTCAGATTATCATTGAGCCCTGATGAATTTTGTCACTGAACTAAAAAAATAGCTGATGTGTGTCATCTGAAAGATACATGTTAGAATGGCCGTGACATTGTCACTAATTACCCTATCATTAGCTTCTACTTCACAACACACTATAAAACAGATAAAATCTGAAATCCACGCACACACTGAGACGGAGCTCATTAGGCACAAGTTTCAGGGTCACGCAAAGAGAGAGAGAGGGGACAGATGCGAGAGATAGGTGTAGAGAAAGGCTTGATGAGAAGATGCAGTAACTAGCAGGGATAAGAAGACAGATAGAAGGACTAAGAGAGTGTGAAATAAAAGAAAAGAAGAGCAACGAGTGATGACAGGAGGGAGAACGAGGGACCTGTGATGTGAATGAGAGTTTTAAAAGACAGGACTTGTGAGGTTTACAAGCAGCTTTAAGTAGACTTTGGGGGGTGTTAAGGGATTTTTAAAGCCTGTTGTTGGATGGTTGAGTACAATCCCTGTGGGTGTAAAAGCCACTTTGGGAAGGTACAAGTTACACTCACACCTGCAAACAACGGCAGCAGCTCCATAGAGGACAGGTATGTATTATTATTATTTTCAACAATCTTTCCCTCAGTGATCCAAATGGACTTACACTTTCATGAAATACATCTCTGCCACGCAATCTACTGAGCACTGTCCTCACTAAATGTAATGTAACAACGATTTTGTGGGTTTAAGTATGACTCACTGTATGATGGCTATGGCTCAACCTGGTTGTGGGATGGAGCATCCTGTACTCAAAATGCTTATTCTACATAATGGCCAGTGTGTGTGTGTGTGCATCTGGTTTAGTTTAGGGGAAAACACTCCACACAAGAATCACCTACGGTTTGATAGCTTACAATAGAATAGGATAGAAACAGCATTATTTTTGGGGCATTTTCAGCCTTTATTTAACAGGACAGCTGGAGACATGAAAGGGGAGAGAGAGAGAGGGGGAATGACATGCAGCAAAGGGCCACAGGTCGGAGTTGAACCCAGGCACGCTGCGTTGAGGAGTAAACCTCTATATATGGGCGCCTGCTCTACCAACTGAGCTATCCGGGCGCTCAGAAATCGATTAAAAAAAATTAACTAATTAATTGCACAATTTGCTGTAATTAATCGCGATTAATCGCTTTTTTAAATTGAGACTGAAGCTTGTAATAATGGATATTTAAATGCTAAATCACTTAACTTTGCAAATATGAAGAAAAAAACAAACAAGGAAAGGTTCTGCTAAGTTCAGAATGTTTTATATCTTTCAGAACAACAGCAGCAACAATTTGGCTTATTTAGTCCTGCTGAAGGCTGCTGGAAACGGCTAGAAACTGTCCGACTTGAGAGCAGATTTTTGTCACCGTCCCCGGCTGCTGTCGCCTGCTCTCGTCTACTTTACAGGCGAGGCGCAGTTCATCTCCAATGAGCCGAGAGTTCAGTCGCCGGCAGGGCAGTCGGGACTAGCTGGCGAGCGGAATGAGGTGACTAGTCTCTCAAAATCTGACGAAAATCTTCTAAACTGACCTTTGTTGAGCTGAAATGAAGACAGATTCAGCAACTGCAAGGCCTACTTCTCGCTTAAAATGTTTTCAGAAACATGTTTCAGTGAACTATTTTAGTACAATATGAGATCGTATTCTGAACGGCCGCCATGACAGTCTGGCTCTCAATATCCGGAGAAAACAAACCCATGTGACGCGTTCGTCCAATCAGTTGCCGGTTTACATTACTTGGGCAACAATACAGAGTAGCGCCGCCTGCTGTTATGGAGACGTATTACAGTGGTCCCCAAACCTTTTCTACAGGGCACCCCTTTTGTAGATAACAATATTTTCAAGCCCCATAGTTTCCTATTGAAATATATGACCTATTTTCATTTGATTACAATGTTAAAATGTTACACATCTCTGTTTTACACTTTATGCTATTAGATCGTTACTTAGGCTATTGTATTGCTATTTAATTCACACTTGCTTTGGCAATGCAAATATCTGCTTTGCATTGCCAATTAATCCCCATTGAATTAAATTGAGATCAGCTGTTTTTCCGTGAAAGTGCGAAAGAGAGAGAGAGAGAGGTGCGCAACAATCAGCTGTTTCTCTGCAAAGGGATACGAGATACAATGCACTTCGAATGGGAGATTGCCAGTCGAATCAGGCTCCAGATCGAATTGTGGTCACTACTACGTATTTTCTTGCCTTTGTTTTGGTCGTTGGTATTGTTTGGTATGGCTTCAACCGTCAGCCTTACGTTTACCCGGCAGTCCTTTCACAAACTTGTCCATGCTTTGCTCAAAGTGTAGCAGAACCATGCATTGTTTATTTATATATTTAGCGTTGGACCTCTTCCCTATAAGCCCCCTCATCACTACCATTGTATCATCTTCAAACTTGATAATGGTAATGGAACCATGTAGAGGCAAGCAGTCATAGGTGAAGAGAGAGTAGAGAAGAGGGCTCAGCACACAGCCCTGTGGGATGCTGGGTGTTCGGGGTGAGGGTTGAGGAGGTGTGGTGAACAGCCCTAACAGACTGGGGATTTTTGGGTAGGAAGTCCAGTATCCAGTTGCAGAGGGAGATGTTAATGCCCAGGTCACCAATTTTTGGTGATCAGTTTGGAAGGGAAAATGGTGTTGCATGCTAAACTGAAGTGGATAAACAGCTTTTTTACATATGTGATGTTGTTGTTGTCCAAGTCGGATAGGGCGGAAAGTAGAGCTGTGGATATGGAGTCTTTTTGATGTTGTTCTCCATACAGTTCTTCAACTATGAACACATCGAGGCCACTGCCGTTCATTTTAAGTGCAGTTAAATACAAACGTAGTTTTGGCATTTGGTTTTTAAATTGGCTAATAAAGGAGGGAGCAGAAAACAACAGAGAAAGAAAAATAACAAAGACTATTTCTTCTGGATCAGAAGCTTTTAGGGTGGTTATCATAAAAGGTTGGGACTAAATCCCTTTCTACTCTTCTCTAATAGGGGCAGATAGAGACAGTAAATGAACTTTGTCTGTATTACAAGTACCCTGGGAACTGGACAATTAAAGTACTGTGAACACACGCGTGCGCACGCACACACACACACACACACACACACACACACACACACACGCTGGCCCTTAACAACAAGGGAACAATCTTTGATTATTTCTGAGAGGGTGAGAGAAAGAGTTGTGACACACAAACCAGCTTACATACGTATACCCGCACATACCAATTGAAAGTCAGTAACAGGTAAAGGACACTTAAAGGATTTAGGATTAATATGGGTAGCTATAAGACAGAAACAAATACCTTATTAGAACACACACATAAAAGGTCTAACGCCTAAAACTAGATAATAGTGATACAGCAGAGCCTTGTTTACGTGATGTGCTGGACTGTGGTCAGCTGGTTATCCGCCATTAGATGCCGAAAAGGCAGGCAGGGTCAACCTTCATTGAAACTCCAAACAACCTGTCAAATCAACGGCACTGAAATTAGTCCGTTACCCCACTGAATTATTCCAACTATGCTTAATATGCAGTGTTTCTCTTTTGTTTTGTTGAGCGTCATGAGTCACCTGCTGCACCGTTTTCCTTCCTTTATGATGCTTTAACTGCCAGGAGCAAATACTGTAGGGTGAACAAATGACAATATGTCCCATCCATCTTCGTCCACTTATCCGGTGTCGGATCGCGGGGGCAGCAGCTCCAGCAGGGGACCCCAAACGTCCCTTTCCAGAGCCACATTAACCAGCTCTGACTGGCCAGGTTGGATATATAATCCCTCCACCTAGTCCTGGGTCTTCCCCGAGGCCTCCTCCCATCTGGACGTGCCTGGAACACCTCCCTAGGGAGGCGCCCGGGGGGCATCCTTACCAGATGCCCGAACCACCTCAATTCTAGGGAGACGCAAGCCACTCTCCCGAGGAAACCCATTTTGGCCGCTTCTACCCTGGATCTCGTTTTTTCGGTCATGACCCAGCCTTCATGACCATAGGTGAGGTGAGATGAGGTTGTGGCAACAATCTAATTTTGCAAAAAAAAAAAGAAATCAACATAAAAGGTTAAACTTGAGTGTTGATAAAATAAAACATACCACACTTTCTTCAACTTATTCGGCAATCCAAAAAAAATGTATATATATTCATACTGTAGTTTGTAGGAGACAGGGTTGCAAATTGAGGAATGAAGAGGAGGGTAATCCCACCTCAGTTTACTTCTTTTTTTATTTCCCTGATAAATTTGCTTGTTATTGCAAAATACTAGTATCATGCAAAATAGCATCAAATTTGATAAAGCTTATATTCATCCCCATTATTAAATTAAATCATACAGCTTTTGGATTAGTGCAAAACTTTTCACTTTAAATGAAACGTTTTCAACTTGGACAGTTTGACATCAACTTGCATTTTGATTTACACAAAACACACAAAACAGCAATTTCACTGTGCAAAAAAAACAATAACCAAAATGTGATGTTAAAATGCTTTCTGTTCATGATTATACAGATACGTTATAAATATAGCCCTCATCTGATATGGGAGAACACAAATTCTTGTTGGTTGTCTTGAGCAGTAAAATATTCTGTCTAACTGTCTACATCAAGGAAACAAATGGGAAATGATGTGCAGCTGCATGCATGCGATACTCCGGGGTCATCACCAGAGGACAAAACTCACGCAAAGTTGTCAAGATTGTTATGAAAATACAGATGTAGTCCACCTCTGCTGGGGCTTTGACGGTCCCCTTCCGTGTTTCACTCAACTTCCATTTCCCACAACCTTCCCTATTCCTCTATCCACCTGTCCCTCTTTCTTCATTTCCCACCATTTCTCCCTCACTGTCTCTCACATTCCTTCTCTCAGTAGGCGGTCTCCATGAAAAGGTGGTCCACTTTTGAATCGTCTGCTCCTTTGAAGTCCAGCCATCTTTTCTCCTTTTCTACCTTTCCTCTCCTCTGTTTCTCTCTCTCTCTCATTTGTTCACCTCCTCTCTTATCTCCTGGTCTACAGTCATCACCCTCCCCTCCATTTTCCTGGCTCTGCTCCACTTCTTTCCTTACCAAACCTTTGGTCTTCTTTTTCTGCATTTTTTTTTCTCTCTCTCTCTCTCTTGCTTTCTGTCTCCTCTTCCCTTTGATCCAGTAAGTTCCAAGTATTTCTCCATTGGCTAGGAGGCATTTCTCATTGACCTAACTTGGCTTTGACAACTTTTGGACACTTTATTCAAGCCTAGACTACTTGTACCTTTACTCAGCTTGTACCAATCTGCCGACGATGGAGGGAATTTTGTGCTTAGTATATATGTGTAGTCCACACATTGTGTGAGTGTGCATGTTTCAGAACAGCTACAGTGCAATGTTAAGTAATGATTTATTCATTCATAAGATGAACATGTTAATATTCTCTCCTTGAAAATAATGAACGGTTTACAGAGGCTGTAAATAAACTGTCAGTAAAAAGCTGAATATGTTGCACAATTGTCAGGATTATCGGCATACGACTCATAGAGACATACTGTTTGAGGTTGAGTTGTGGGGTTGTGTGTTCAGAGGAGGAGGACATTGGTTGTGTTATCCCATGGGCCCTGCAGGATTCCTGTGGGACAGTTACAGTACTCAAGCAATGTACTTAAAGGAGAATTCCGGTCGATTTCAACCCGTAGCTGTGTTGTTTGTAAATCAGGAGTACTGTCAGTAGTGAGAAAAACAAAAACAAATGGTGCCGCCTACACCGAGTTATCCTCCTGCTAGATTTTGCACCCAACAGTCTTAAACAAAGCTTAAACAGGGCAAGTTTTAAATGTGTTTTTAGCCTCTAAACATGTTCAAAATGCCATTACTAGTGCTTAGCCATGCGCAGTTATTCCTTACGAGGGAACACAGCGAATTTGACGGCAGTAGATGTGACAGAAAGGCATAAAAGTTGTGTTAATCCTTACCTCTGTTTATGTACTGCTTTCCGGTCAAGTCCAAGTCAGCACAAATATCTCTTCATTTGGTTGCCGCAATTTGGAAAGGCACAAACTCGAAGCATTTTCTGATATTAGTCCTGATCTAACTCCAAGCTCCGTCTGTCAGCTCTGTGAGCTCCTCCCTGCTTCTGCCGACAGGCAGGCTCCGCCGTTGCTAGGTTACCTATGCAAATGAGCTGCTGAACTTTTGAACTGCAGGTCAGCTCCGCTTCACTGCGGTGTCAGGTTACAGCCTGTTGATACATGCTCATTACTATGGACAGGACCTCGGCAAATTGTTTTTTTGTGGAAAAAATACATTTTGGAATATTGGATTGTATGAGATCGGCACTCGATTGGTGGGGACTTGACCGGAAAGCAGTACATAAACAGAGGTAAGGATTAACACAACTTTTATGCCTTTCTGTCACATCTACTGCCGTCAAATTCGCTGTGTTCCCTCGTAAGGAATAACTGCACATGGCTAAGCACTAGTAATGGCATTTCGAACATGTTTAGAGGCTAAAAACACATTTAAAACTTGCCCTGTTTAAGCCTTGTTTAAGACTGTTGGGTGCAAAATCTAGCAGGAGGATAACTCGGTGTAGGCGGCACCGTTTGTTTTCGTTTTTCTCGCTACTGACAGTACTCCTGATTTACAAACAACAGAACTACGGGTTGAAATTGACCAGAATTCTCCTTTAAGTACTAATTTTCTGGTACTTGTACTTTAATTGAGTCTTTTCTTTTCATGCCACTTTCTACTTCTACTTCTCTACATTTCAGAGAGAAAGATTTTACTTTTTACTCCACTACATTAATTTGACACCTGTAGTTACTTTACAAATTAAGATTTTTGCACACAAAACCCATATAGTTTATAAAATATGTTTTATTATAAATAAAACTACCCAACACTATATAGTCCTATACAGTAAGTCCAGCTGAAATGATTAGCCGATGACAGAACTGTTTTTATCTTTTTTCCAGTTTCTAAAATGTGAGGATTTTTCTGCATTTAGTACTTTTACTTTTAAGACTTTAAGTACATTTTCCTAATGATACTTACATACTTTTACTTAAGTAACATTTTCAATGGAGGACCTTTACTTGTAACAGAGTATTTTTACAGTGTGGTATTAGTATTTTTACTTAAGTAAAGGATCTGAATACTTCCACCGCTGGTAATTTGTAGGAGACAGGAAGGAGGAAGAGAGGACAGAAGAAGAGGACATTGGGTGTGTAATCCCATGTGCCCTTGCAGGATTCCTGTGGGACAGCTGGACCAGTATATCATGTCTTTTGTGTCTCATGTCTAGTTAATCCTCAGGAGTGGACATGAGATGGTTGGAATTTACGTATGTTACAGTTACAGTTTATTTTATAAGCAGCAGCCGTTTCAATACAGCGCCTTGTGTGATTATTTATCTGGAAATCAGTTATACATACAGGACTTTTTACCAATTGAGGTTGGATCAGTTAAAGAGGGAGGTCTAATGCCGAGCAGGAGACTCTTGCTATGCTACGCTGCTTCGAAAACATCATGTCTGAAAAGTGCATTATGACATTGTTTTAAACATGAAATAAATGTGACAAGTTTTAAGTTATATTATCTATTTTATGCCACATACTCCACATGTGTGTGAAACCTGCCTTCTCAGGTTTAAATAATTTAGCAGGTATGCTCACCATCTGTTCAACCCTACCAGCATGTTTCTGTGAAGCAAATGCTGTCTTTTAATATGCATTACTAAGACAGGTATTACTGCTAAGCTCTAAATATACATCTTGCACCCATTAAAATGTGTTATTGGTTGTCAGCCTCATAGATATTAGAAGGGTTCGGGTACACCCACTATAAGGAAGGCTGTTATCATCTATTCACATGGTAACGGTCGCCGTGAGCGTGGTCAGGACCCCTAGGCGTCACTTTCTACGCTCTGGGAGTCCCGTTGTGTCAAACAAAACAAGTGTTACTTGGTTAGGTTTTAGGCATCAAAACTAATTGGTTGGGTTTAAGAAAAGATTGTGGTTTGGGTTGAAATACCAACGTAAGAAAGTTAATTACATAGCCTACGTAATATAAAAAAAGTCAACATTGATATATGCTTTCACACGGGATACGGACATCGTCCCTGGTGAAAGTCCTGTGTTTGTCTGAACCATTCACCACCCCAAATCTCCTCCTTACGCAGAGTTTGGTTTTCTAATACTGCTCTTTACCATTGTCACACTTAATACTACTTCATCTTACAGCGCTGAGGTCTAGTAATTGCTCTGAACATCTATTATTGATGTGATGGGTGATCCAGTTTACCACTGGATGATAACGGCCTACTGAGCCAACTAGGAGGTAAAGTAGGGCCCTACCCCATGTGTGTGTATATACCAGGGGTGTCAAACATACGGCCCGTGGCCAGAACCGGCCTGCCAAATTATTCCAATTAGTCCCACTGGATGACTTTGCAAAATGTGAAAATTGCAGAGAAGTAATTCATTCCAATTCCAAATTTACCACTTTAATCTCAGAGAATATCCGAGTTCTTTTTCCGCAAAAATTAAATTTTCCCATGAATATTACCCCTCTCTCCCGGGTCTGTAACATTATATTTTTTTCATACAATGGCCTTAGAGCGCTGTCATAGCAGAAGCAAAACTTGCATTAGGAGTAACTGGGGATTTCCACCGAATGCAGAACGGCTGCAGACCGGCTCCGCTGTGTGTCTGCTCCGTGCTCCGCCGTCCATCAATACCCACCAGGTCCGGATTTGTTGCGTAACGGCTGCGGCCATGACTGACAGCTGAAGTCACGAGGACCCACGAGATCTCGCAAATTCAGGTGGTATAGAACCAAAAAACCAACAACAGTTTGTTTCCATCCAGAGGAGTAGAGGGGAAACAACTCTGTGCTGTGTTTTCGAGGTGTAGTGCAGTGAAATATGATCCGCCGTGAGCACGGCGTATTTTATTTTGAAAATTAACCGGATGTTTTATGTTGCTTCGGTGCTAGACTTCCTGTACCGCACTATCTGCCATGTGCTGAATTGCTGCGGAGCTCTCCGGCGTCCGCGTATCTGCTCCGGAGGGCTGCGGACTGTCAGAGCTGTGCCGGAGTCGGAACGCAGTCGGTGGAAATTGGGGGTAAAGCTGTTCACCTTTAACCCACTTTACTTTCTGCGCCATACATCTGCTCCGTCAGTCAAGGACACAAGACAAGACAAATCTAAACAAGAGGAAGACATAACAAAGCACGGTGATTCACCACATCCCTGAGCAAAGATTTGACCATGGGAGACCACAGAGCAGAGACGAGAAATCTCAACCCCCCTCTTCACCCGTCCAACACTCCTCAAACTCCCTCACCCTTTCCCCTCTTTCCCCCATCCCCATGTTGGAGTTCACTGACCAGATGAAGCAGCTGGTAGATGCTTGAACCAAGTTTGCCCCCCTTCCTTCTTCCATTGTTTGCCCCCGGCCAAAAGTAAAACGCCAGACACCTCTGCCAGGATGGCAGCTAACTCCTCCTCCCCAGACTGATAAGGATGCTTGTGTACTAAATGCAACAAGCTTTAACTGATAAATGCATGGTCTAGGCTGCACACCTAGTGGCACTCATGACTTTTTCCAGGACAAGCCCGGGCCCTGTGTATTAAATTCTTACTCAATTTATGTTGTGATAGGGAATAGAAAAAGAATGGTGAATCCACTAAGTCAGAAGAAGCACTTAACTGCAAACTTAGCAAATTTAGCATCCGTTCAACATCAGCCACAGCCTATCCCAAAAAATTAGACGGATAATTATTTTAACACACTAACACTAGCCTTACTAAGCGTCCGGTCTTTGGGGGGAAAATCATTTTTAATCAGTGATTTTATTAATAAGCACAATCTTGATTTTATGTTTTTAACTGAAACCTAGTTGGACCATTATAACAGTAGTGCTGTTCTTATCGAGTCAGCAAGAAAGGAGGTGGAGTCGCCATTTTGTTTAATGACCCATTCCAATGTACGGAAATATCTTATGGAGATTTTGCTTCTTTTGAATATGTGGCTGTTCAGCTAAGGTCCTCCCCTCGAGCTATATTTCTAAATCTCTACAGACGACCTAAATACTGTGCAACCTTCTTCGATGACTTTACTGAACTGCTGTCTATAATCTGTATTAACTTTAACTGTGTAATTCCTTCTGGTGATTTCATCATTCATGTCTGTTGTGATTTTGAGAACTATACTGACTCAGCATGTGACGGAGCCCACGCACAGTAAGGGACACACTCTGGACTTGATTATCTCCAAGGGTCTAAACATTTCCAAGGTTGTGGTGACTGACGTTGCTCTCTCTGATCATTCCTGTGTTTTCTTTTAACGGCACTATCTCGGTGCCCAAAAGTGTTCAATCAAAGTTAATCAGAAAACACCAGTTATCACTGAAAACACCAGTGAAACATTCATTCAGCTTTTCTCCTCCACACACGCCCTCTCTGGGGTCTCAGTCACTGAGCTTGTAGATAATTTCAACTGTAAAATTACAAATGTTATTGATGCCATTGCTCCCACTAAGGTCAAAGCTGTCTCTCGTAACAAAAGATCTCCATGGAGAAACATTATACTGGTGAGAACAGACAAAAAAGAGTGTTGAAAAGCTGAACGCAGGTGGCGAAAAACTAATCTCCAGGTCCATTATAATAACTATAAAGAGAAACTTCACATTTATAATTTGCAACTGAGGACTGCACGGCGGTCCATCTTCTCTGACATTATCGCCAGAAATAATAATAATTTGCGGGCTTTGTTTGCTACTGTCGATACCAGTAGCATCTGAACTTTTATCTACTAAGGCCTGTAATGAATTTTCCTCCTTCTTCAAAGACAAAATTCAGAAAATTAGACAGTCAGTGCCTCCATATTAAGTACAGGATATGTGTTACAGTCACAGTGTTCACACAAAACAAATTCCAATATGAGACAATTTCATACGATCAACCATAAAAACCTGGAGAACATTATACAACATCTGAAAACCTCCTCCTGTTGCTGTTGATATTCTACCAGTGGGCGTTTTAAAAAATGTTTCGAACTGTTTGGGTTCTGATCTTCTACAGATTGTAAACACGTCTCTGCTCTCAGGTATCTTCCCAAAGGCCCTGAAAACTGCAGTCATCAAGCCACTCTTAAAAAAGAACAATCTAGACACGTCACTAATGAGCAACTGTAGGCCAATATCAAACCTTCCATTTTTAAGTAAAATCATTGAAAAAGCGGTTTTCCAACAACTCACCCTTTTCTTGTCACTAAACAACAGCTTTGATGCCTTCCAGTCAGGTTTTTGACCACAACACAGCACTGAGACTGGATGTGCCAGAACAAAACTGAGGTGGTTGTTTTTGGAACAAAAGTGGAACGATTAAAAGTCAGCGCTCAGCTCCAAACAACAATGTTAAAAACAACAGACAAGCCAGAAATCTTGGTGTAATTAAGGACTCAGACCTGAATTTCAACAGCCACATTAAAGGAGAATTCCGGCCAATTTTTACGTTAATCTTGATCGCTATAGCTACGCGAGTACTTTCGATAGAAAAAACCCCGACCCGAATCAGTGCAGGTAACACTGAGAAGCTGCAGCTACGTACTACAAGCGTCCCCTGAGCTAAAACGGCAGTGCTCGGGGCAAGTTTTAGAGTGCCTTTGGGCCTCTTAACAGACACAAAATGCAATTAATATGTCTGTGCCACAAGAACAGGGCCTTTACGTGTCAACAAGATGCGTTTTCAACTCAGACATTGTTTAAATTCACCTACCCTGGTCCCTGTCTCGATCCTGCCAGTAGCTAGCTTGCCCTGCTAGCTGATAGCCGTTAGCTGCTAGCTGCCGTTTGGTGAGTGTATTCAGACAGGCTTCTGTGATAATCATCCCAAAAAACAATCCACGGGTGGTCGTGTGGCTATGTCCTCCAGAGGACAGGTCATGTCATGTCTTGAAGTGTATTCCCCCCTAAAAAAAAACAATAGTGCGGTAGTAGCTGTTAGCTGCTAGCTGCCCTCCGGTGAGTGTGTACAGCCAGATAGCTGTTAGCCGTTAGCTGCTAGCTGCCATCCGGAGAGTGTATTCAGCCAGGCATCTGTGCTAATCATCCCAATAAAAATCCACGGAGTGAATACACTCACCAAACGGCAGCTAACGGCTATCAGCTAGCAGGACAAGCTAGCTACTGGCAGGATCGAGACAGGGACCAGGGTAGGTGAATTTAAACAATGTCTGAGTTGAAAACGCATCTTGTTGACACGTAAGGGCCCTGTTCATGTGGCACAGACATATTAATTGCATATTGTGTCTGTTAAGAGGCACAAAGGCACTCTAAAACTTGCCCCGAGCACTGCCGTTTTAGCTCAGGGGATGCTTGTAGTACGTAGCTGCAGCTTCTCCGTGTTACCTGCACTGATTTGGGTTGGGGTTTTTTCTATCGAAAGTACTCGCGAAGCTATAGCGATCAAGATTAACGTAAAAATTGGCCAGAATTCTCCTTTAAGACAATTACAATGTCAGCCTGTTACCACCTTAAGACTATATCAAGGGTTAAAGGACTTATGTCTCAGCAGGATTTGGAAAAACTTGTCCATGGTTTTATCTTCAGTAGACTTGACTACTGTAAAGGTGTCTTTACAGGTCTCCCTAAAAAAATCAATCAGACAGCTGCAGCTGATTCAGAAGCTGCTGATCAAGTGCTCACTAAGACCAAGAAAGTGGATCACATCACTCCAGTACTGAAGTCTTTACACTGGCTTCCTGTGCCTCAAAGAATTGATTTCAAAATACTTTTGCTGGTTTATAAATCACTAAACGGTTTAGGTCCAAAATACATTTCTGATCTGATACTACACTATGAATCACCCAGACCTCTCAGGTCTTCTGGCTTCCCCCAGAGTCCTGAACTAAACAGGGGGAAGCAGCGTTCAGTTATTATGCTCCACATATCTGGAACAAACTCCCAGAAAACTGCAGGTCTGCCGCAACTCTCAGTTCTTTTAACCTTTGGTTTGACTTTTGGGTGAAATTGACCCGTTTAAAATTTTTGTTCTATATCAGAAAATATGGGACATAGAAAAAAGCGTTGAAAATGTGTAGAAGAAAAATTTAACAATTTATAACATTGGAAAAAGCAAAAAAAAAAGTGAAAAAAAGGCGTCAAAAGCTTCGAATAAAAGGGTTAAATCATGGCTGAAGACCTTTCTTTTTAATGTTGCATTTCTTTAAATAATTGTTCATTTCTTACACTGAAGTTGCATTGTTGAAACTGTATAAAAATCTATATAAGCATATAAAGAGAAATTAAAAAGTAAGACCGGTGGGACTGTACCATTCTGGGAACGGCAAGGATTGCGGATGGGTTATGTGTATAGAGCAGTGGCTTATACATTGTCCCATACTAGAACCATAAAATCTCGCATTTTATCTGCTTTTATATTTTTTTAATGTTTTGAACTGCTCTTTAATATACTGCACTGTAACTTTTATTCTTGTATTTTAATCGTTTTTATGTAAAGCACTTTGAAATGCCCTGTCGCTGAAATGTGCTATACAAATAAAGCTGCCTTGCCTTTGTGATTCCTTTCTCAATACGATACAATTACTCACAAGCTACAACCTACAGTTCGCAAAAGACAATTTATATACTTTCGGACACAATAGAATACGCTGGCATCAGCACACTACATTTTCACAAAACACAGTATCTGGTCACTTCCAGCAGTTAAGGGGGGTGGAACTTGTTTTTCCATTACTCTCGCTGCACTCTTCTCCTTTCTTTTTCAAAGGAGCCCTCCACTCGCAGGTGAGCTCTCCGAGGAATAGTTTAACAGCGCTAGTAGGCAGGGTGGACACGGGCGATGCATGGGCACAGAGCACAGCACAGCAGCGAGCTGGGCGGCTACATGCGGCGAGGAGGAGATGAGAGGAGAAGTAGAAAGGAAGGCATGAGAAGGCAGTCTAAGAAGTGATAAGAGCAAATGAAAGGGAAAAAAGAGGAGAGGATGAGAGGAAGGGGCAGAGAAGAAAATATAGGTGAAGAGTGATAGGAGAGGATGGGAAGGGGAGGAAATACGGAGGGGAGAAAAGTGAGAAAGGGAACCAAGGACAAAGTTGGGCAGACTTCAAAGACAGGCAGGAGATTAAACACAGGACCACCCCAGCAAGGGGGAAGACCACTGGGGAGGGAACAAGTCAGACAGACAGACAGAAAGACAGCAGAGAAAAAAGCCAGCGATGGAGAGGGAAGCAGACAGCACATGGATGCGAAACAAAGCATGATCATTTTCATTTTTATGTTCTAACTGCTGTTGATGGTTTGATCCATTCCTGCCAAATGTGAGCAGCATTTATTCATTTGTAGTTGTTCATTATCAAAATCTGTATTGCCCTTCACAAACGTTTGTCCTTTTTCATGAATATTGACCACCACCATCAATTTCAAGTATTCCTATCAGCTTGGAATTTTACATTTGCATGAACTGGGGTAGACGCTCCATAATGATGCGCCATCTTGAAATACGTTAGCCGGTAAGGCCCATACAGGACATACTGCTCCGCCTTTTGCGTTTTCGACTCACAGCTGCTGCTAATGGGTATCATCGCTTTCCGGCCCCGGCAAGTTTGAAGAAGGAAACATGGAGGACCACACGTATTCAAAATCCAAATTTCAGGAACAGGAGTCTTCTTCTTCGCCCAGAAAAAGAAAAAGGATATTGAAAAGAGGAAGACACTGGAAAAAGAGTGAACATTGGAGTTGTTTTGGAGGCACACACCAAATCCCAACTAGTTAATTATCCTCCAGACCGCTGCAGTCTCCTTTTCTTTCTCTCTCCTTTCCATCGGGTGGCGCGTGTGCCCGCTCGTGGTGTCCGCGCCACTCTCCGACTGAGAACGCATTAACTCCAACAATGGGAGCTGATAGACGGCCTTTTGTACACCTTCGCTTTTTGAAGCGTGAAGGCTACCATAGCTGCAATACTGCGTGGCGAGAGAGAGTTGATTGCGATGGACGCTAGATGGGAGTAATTCTTACACAATGTAGCTTTAATGGTTTATTTGCCATCCATTGTGTATCTTTACCACTGCATTTGTACTGTTTGTCATAATGAAACTTCATTTTAATGAGTTAATTGCATGTGCTAATTGGGTAGCATTAACAGAACATGAACAGAAAACAGTAATCAACTTGTGCTTTGGGCAATTACTGTTTTAAATACAGTAAACAAAGTAATGTAGAAATCGGACTTCCTGATGATGGTCAATGTTAACTATTTTTTGGCCGCTTGTGCACACAGCTTTACAGCAATTAGGAAGCTATTTTTGTAAAATATGAAAATCCGATACATCTATAAAATTCATCACAATAAACATTAAGTACATATTTTTGTAAAAGCTACATTATTTTTAGATGTGGTATTCTATTTGCAGCAAAAGTCTGCTAATTGATTTTCACATTATATGGAAATGCTGTAATTTGAAGTATGCATGAAGTTGTAGTTAAGGAGAAAATTCACTGGTAATTTAACAACACTTCAACACACAGGCTGCAGTTTATGACAACTACATTTAGTATCATACATGCAAAGTTTCAGCATCCTTGCACAAAAAAACCCCCTGGATCAGTCACACAGATTCATGTATGTATTTAAAAAAACCATGCGCAAACATAAACTTCTACGTGCATACCAGGGATGTAGTGGAGGCTAAACGCACGTAAACGCCGTTTACGCACCTCCCAAAATTCGAAAATAGCGTTTATCCACCTCTAAATTGAGTTTATCCACCTCTAAATTGCCTATAGTTCCTAAGCCATTTTAAATTAAGCTTAAATATTATTATTATGTCGTTTTAGTTTCATATTGTTCATTATTAGTTTCATAGGTTGTTAAACCTAAGACGAAGTCTTTCATATTGCGCTGCATTACTGTCTGTGTTGACAAATCTCTTGCGGTGTTTGGTGATTTAAGCCCCCAACGTCGACTTCCAGGCAGCTATGCCTGGAAGTCACTAGGATTAGGCAATGTTAGGTGCCTTGAAGTCATGAAGTCAATGGTCGCAGCACTGCCTTCAGGTCAACGTTGGGGGCTTATACCACCATTGAGCATCTCCAGCGTATCCAGCAGGAAGCAGCAGACTGCATCCAGATTCGTCAGTCACTAGCTAAGTCTATGGTCACTAGCCCAAACTAGCCTACATGTCTCATGTAATGATGAATGAATTGTAAATATGGATATCCGGCAATTGTTTAAGCACCGTCAAGACAGCAGCCCTCCTCCTGATGCCAGCAAACGGCCTCGGCTACAAGCCCAAAGTGGGTGAGCTCAGAAAACAGTACTAAACTTCATGTTTTTGAGGTACATTTGGTTCACGTAGATTCATGCCACTGACTCCACAAGTCACCTCTACCTTTTCCCATTAGCCCATGTTACAAGTAACAAGTTTTGCAAAAGCGTCTGTTAATGTCGGCAGCCATTACACTTGTGGAAAGTACAGTGCAACTTTAATTGTCTTTCTTCTGTTAATTACAGAAACTGAGTTATATTTAAATTAAAATTTTGGCACCAGATTCATCCTTCTGTTGTCAATCTGCACCTGCTACATTAGCAATTGTTAAAAACTGTAATCAACAACTATTTTGATAATCAATTAGTCTGTTTGAGTAATTTTTAAGACAAAAGTAAAAAATTCTCTGATGTCAGCTTGTTAAATGTGAATATGTTCTAGTGTCTTCTCTCTGTGACTGAATATCTTTGAGTTGTGGACAAAACGAGACATTTTAGGGATGTCATCCTGGACTTTTGGGAAACACTGATCAATATTTTCCACATTTTTCTGACATATAGACCAAACAACTAATCGATTAATTGACAAAATAACAGATTTATCAACTATGAACATAATCCAAAATCCCTAAACCCACAATCATTACGTATTATGCATTGGAAGCCCTGGATACTGTATGAGCCTCCCTCTATATCTCTCTCAAATATTTTTGTTCTCTCTGTTTTGTCATTTAGTAAACTTTATAGATTTCAACCATAATATTCCTTCTTGAGTCTCTTTAACAAGAACTTAGATTAATGTATGAATTGAATAGTGATTGTGTGACCTATGAGGGAACAACCAGTGATACCTTTGGTAGTACCGTCAAATGATAGCCTCTAGCGATGTCATCAGGATGCACATACACTGGTAGGCAGTGGCCCACCTTACCGGGTGACCACGTCGTGGTCCACCTGATCACAGAAGTTATAGTTTACCCACCTCTTTTTTTACCACTACACCTCTGGTGCATACCACATGCAAAACCATACACACGTACACAGGAGCTTAACCTCATTACTGCAGAACACCCACTCACTCTGTACTAAAATCTGATTTCGGCCTGCTCGGCTCGTCTCCCGGCTGGTGACATCCATCACGGCAGCCATGTTTGAGCACCCCTGTGATGAAGAAGCACAAATCTGATAGCTGCATTGATTCATTCCATTATGAGATTACTGTCAGGCTTCAATCCAGTAATGAAGCGTTCATATTGGTCAGCACGCAGCACGCAGCTCTCTGTAAAGTTTTAAAGTTCTTGACTGCCCGGTAAAGTTGAAACAGTGAAATGGCAAATGGACAATTTGTTATGTTGTTCCTGCTGACTAGTTGTCAAATCATGGGACTGTATAACTTATTTGTGGCCAAAAAAGCCGCGGAAGTGGGTTGGGCTGTTGAATCGGCTGGGAATGCAGGAAACAAACATTCCAGTCAAATATCTGTTGGACACCATGAACTGTTTAACAAATTAATCCGACCATTCCATAAACAACGTAAAGCCAAATGCAACAGGAGGAGTATTATTGGGGAAAGAAGGATACATTTTACGCTCCTGTTTTTTACAGAGAGTTTGCTTCTGTGCGGAGATGTTCACCCATGTCCTGGGCCACCCACCTGTAAAACACCTAAGTGTCCATGCCCGAACTGTGGAAAGACTGTGAGAGCGAATGCAAATGCAATTGCTTGTGATTTGTGCGACGAGTTTGTTCACATAAAATGTGCAAACGTAGATCGTAAAACATACACCTTAGCCGTAAAAGCTCAGGCAAACATTCAGCTGGTGTGTAATGCCTGTTGCGTTATGAAAATGTGCTCCCCCGATATCCTGGATTATAAACGAGAGGATATATCTTTTGGGGAGGAAGATAGTGTGATCACAGAAGAAACGTCCCTGGACCTTTTAAACCAAAGAGAATTACATTTTATTCATCTGAACGCAAAAATGGATGAAATAAGACCGTTCACTGCAAGGACAAAAGCTGCAGTGATTGCCGTGACAGAGACATGGTTGGATAGCTCCATTGAGGATAAGGAAGTAGAATTTCCAGGCTTCTACAGTTACCGGCGAGACCGCAATAGAAACGGAGGAGGGGTATGTCCGTTTATTAGGACTGATTTATCTTTTATCCCATGCCCGGAAATACAGATAGAGACACTGGAAGCTTCCGTGGGTTGAAATTCGACTACCTAAAACAAAGCCTATTGTTGTAGGCGTGTGTTACAGACCCCCCAAACAAAATGATTTTTATGAATTATTAGAATCAATATGTATTGACAGTAATGTGTTGATGGAGAAAGAATGTATTGTTTTAGGTGATTTTAATACAAATTTGCTTATGTCCACAATGTTGGTAAAGTTTTTACATTACTGTAAAGTGCTTGGTCTGGAGCAACTTATAATGGAGCCAACCAGAGTAGATGGGTATTCTAAATCTATTCTGGATCTGGTGTTGGTTACTGATAGAAACAGTATCAGCTGCTCTGGGGTTTTGGATATTGGAATCAGTGATCATAAAGTTATTTTTTGTACTCGCAAAATTTCAAAAATTAAAATAGGATCAGGCTCTCATCATTCCTTAAAAATAAGATGTACAAGACGATATTCTAAGGAGCTATTGGAGGGTAAACTGGCGGAACAGGATTGGAGTACAGTTATTAACAGTAATGATGCCGATCGGGCATGGGAATTGTTTAAGGAGAAGTTCTTAATAGTATTGGATATGGTTGCACCAATGAGAGAAATTAGAGTGAAACAGAAGAGGGCCAAATGGATGACTACTGAAATTATTGATTTAATTAGACAGAGAAACCACTATTTCAGGAAGTATAAGAAGTCAAATATGCAACCTGATTTTGATAAATATGTGTATAACCGAAACCAAGCAAGATATCATATACAGAAGGCTAAAGCTGAATACTATGCGGAAGCAGTGACAGAGAATATTCACCAACCAAAGACATTATGGAAAATTCTTAAAGAGTTAGGTACAGGGAAAATAATTGGTAATAGCTGTAACACTGGGATTGACATTAATAATGATATTTGCTTTGATAAAAAAGTGATATCAAATAATTTTAATATGTTTTTTACTACTGTTGCTGCAAACTTGGCTTCACATTTACCAACAGGAGCTGGAAAGTATGGGGTATCCTTCCTGAACTCCCTTTATCAAGATGTGTCATCAGATACATTCAATCTGAGTCTAGTATCTAAGGAGAGGATTATAGAAATGTTAGCTTCTGTATCTACTAATAAAGCTACTGGCATGGATCATATTCCAGCCAGATTCTTAAAGGATAGTGCTAATGCTATTGGTGAGGTTATTGCACATATCATAAATTTGTCCATACAACTAGGTAAGGTTCCAATTGAGATGAAAAGGGCCAGGGTACTCCCCTTGTTTAAGAAGAACAGTAGGACAGATATGAAAAACTATAGACCAGTGTCAATACTACCAAGTGTATCCAAAATATTGGAGAGAGTGGTTTTTGATCAAGTGGAGCAGCATTTGATCAAGAATAGTCTGTTATATGACCACCAATCTGGATTTAGATCTGCCTACTCCACTGACACATGCCTCCTTTATCTTTGTGATTACATCAGACAAGAAAGTGAAAAAGGTAATTATACTGGCATGGTGTTACTGGATCACTCTATTCTTTTATCCAAATTACAATGCATGGGTTTTGGGAAGGCTTCTTTAAAATGGTTTAAATCATATTTATCAGAAAGAAATCAAACTTGTGATTTTGATGGAGTCCTGTCTGAACCCATGAACATAACTTGTGGTGTACCCCAAGGCTCGATATTAGGCCCTTTGTTATTCCTAATATATGTAAATGACATGCCAGCTGCAGTCAAATGTCAGTATTTATTGTATGCTGATGATTCCTCACTACTAGTGTCTGGAAAAGACATCTCCCAAATTGAAGACACTCTTAGTGGTGAGCTGCAAAATGTAAGAGTGGCTGATCGACAACAGACTGTCATTGCACTTAGGGAAATCTGAGTGCATCCTATTTGGCACCATACGTAAGTTACAAAAGGCATCTGCATTAAAAGTTATATGTAACGACAATGAAATTGAAACAAAGAATTCTGTTACTTATCTAGGTATTATATTGGACCAAACATTGTCAGCATACTCCATTGTAAAGAAATTACTGAATAAAAGTGCCTGCAAATTGAAATTTTTATTCCGTAATACAAGACAGTTTGACTCCAAAATAAAAAAACTCCTCGTCTCAGCACTCATTCAATGCCATTTTGACTATGCATGCTCAGCATGGTATAGTGGCCTAATGATGAAAATGAAAAACAAGATGCAGGTCATGCAAAATAATATGATCCGTTTTATACTGTCTAAACCTTCTAGGTATCATGTGGGAAGAAATGAGTTTAAGAGGGTTGAGTTCCTGCCTGTTAAGCTTAGGGTTGAACAACTTAAACTTAATCATATGTACAGTATTATTAATGGTGTAGCCCCAACGTATTTGGGATTTCAGATTTTAATGGTACATACTCAACATGCACATGAGACTAGGGCCAGTGTCCGTTCATGTAAGGTGCCTTGTGTGAATAGTGAAGCCAGAAAATCCTTTTTTTATACAGGAATTATTTTATGGAATAGTCTTCCACTTCATATCAAAATGGCAGTTACGAAATGGGATTTTAGACATAAAGTTAGGGCCTTCTTATGGAATAAAATAGATATCCATCCATCCATCCATCCATCTTCGTCCGCTTATCCGGTGTCGGGTCGCGGGGGGAGCAGCTCCAGCAGGGGACCCCAAACTTCCCTTTCCCGAGCAACATTAACCAGCTCCGACTGGGGGATCCCGAGGCGTTCCCAGGCCAGGTTGGAGATATAATCCCTCCACCTAGTCCTGGGTCTTCCCCGAGGCCTCCTCCCAGCTGGACGTGCCTGGAACACCTCCCTAGGGAGGCGCCCAGGGGGCATCCTTACCAGATGCCCGAACCACCTCAACTGGCTCCTTTCGACGCAAAGGAGCAGCGGCTCTACTCCGAGCTCCTCACGGATGAGTGAGCTTCTCACCCTATCTCTAAGGGAGACGCCAGCCACCCTCCTGAGGAAACCCATTTCAGCCGCTTGTACCCTGGATCTCGTTCTTTCGGTCATGACCCAGCCTTCATGACCATAGGTGAGGGTAAGGCGAAAACTGACCGGTAGATCGAGAGCTTTGCCTTCTGGCTAAGCTCTCTTTTCGTCACAACGGTGCGATAGATTGAATGCAATACCGCACCCGCTGCGCCCGATTCTCCGACCAATCTCCCGCTCCATTGTCCCCTCACTCGCGAACACAACCCCAAGATACTTGAACTCCTTCACTTGGGGTAAGGACTCATTCCCTACCTGGAGAAGGCATTCCATCGGTTTCCTGCTGAGAACCATGGCCTCAGATTTAGAGGTGCTGATCCTCATCCCAACCGCTTCACACTCGGTTGCGAACGATCCAGTGAGTGCTGAAGGTCGCAGGCCGATGATGCCATCAGGACCACATCATCTGCAAAGAGCAGCGATGAGATCCCCAGCCCACCAAACTGCAACCCTCCCCACCCGACCACGCCTCGATATCCTGTCCATAAATACTACAAACAGGATTGGTGACAAAGCGCAGCCCTGGCGGAGGCCAACCCTCACCTGAAAAGAGTCCGACTTACTACCGAGAACCGGACACAGCTCTCGCTTTGGTTGTACAGAGATTGGATGGCCCTGAGAAGAGACCCCCTCACCCCATACTCCCGCAGCACCTCCCACAGTATCTCCCGGGGGACCCGGTCATACGCCTTCTCCAAATCCACAAAACACATGTAGACCGGTTGGGCATACTCCCAGGCTCCCTCCAGGATCCTTGCGAGAGTGAAGAGCTGGTCCGTTGTTCCACGACCAGGACGGAATCCGCATTGTTCCTCCTCAACCCGAGGTTCGACTATTGGCCGAACCCTCCTTTCCAGCACCTTGGAGTAGACTTTACCAGGGAGGCTGAGAAGTGTGATACCCCTATAATTGGCACACACCCTCTGGTCCCCCTTTTTAAAAAGGGGAACCACCACCCCAGTCTGCCACTCCTTTGGCACCGTCCCAGACTTCCACGCAATGTTGAAAAGGCGTGTCAACCAGGACAGCCCCTCCACACCCAGAGCCTTGAGCATTTCTGGACGGATCTCATCAATCCCCGGGGCTTTGCCACTGTGTAGTTGTTTGACTACATCAGTGACTTCCGCCTGGGAAATCGACGACAATCCCCCATTATCCTCCAGCTCTGCCTCTAACATAGAGGGCGTATTAGTCGGATTCAGGAGTTCTGCAAAGTGCTCCTTCCACCGCCCTATTACCTCCTCAGTTGAGGTCAACAGTGTCCCATCCTTACTGTACACAGCTTGGATGGTTCCCCGCTTCCCCCTCCTGAGGTGGCGAACAGTTTTCCAGAAGCACTTTGGTGCCGACCGAAAGTCCTTCTCCATGTCTTCTCCAAACTTCTCCCACACCCGCTGCTTTGCCTCTTTCACGGCAGAGGCTGCAGCCCTTCGGGCCCTTCGGTACCCTGCAACTGCCTCCGGAGTCCTCCGGGATAACATATCCCGGAAAGACTCCTTCTTCAGTCGGACGGCTTCCCTGACCACCGTTGTCCACCACGGTGTTCGTGGGTTACCGCCCCTTGAGGCACCTAAGACCCTAAGACCACAGCTCCTCGCTGCAGCTTCAGCAATGGAAACTTTGAACATTGTCCACTCGGGTTCAATGCCCCAGCCTCCACAGGGATGCACGAAAAGCTCCGCCCGGAGGTGTGAGTTGAAAGTCTGTTGGACAGGGGCCTCCTCCAGACGTTCCCAATTTACCCGCACTACACGTTTGGGCTTACCAGGTCTGTCCAGAGTCTTCCCCACCCTCTGACCCAACTCACCACCAGATGGTGATGGGTTGACAGCTCTGCCCCTCTCTTCACCCGAGTGTCCAAAACATACGGCCTCAGATCAGATGAAACGATTATGAAATCGATCATTGACCTTCGGCCTAGGGTGCTCTGGTACCAGGTACACTTATGAGCATCCCTATGTTCGAACATGGTGTTCGTTATAGACAATCCATGACTAGCACAGAAGTCCAACAACAAACAACCACTCTGGTTTAGATCAGGGAGGCCGTTCCTCCCAATCACGCCTCCAGGTGTCTCCATCATTGCCCACTTGTGCGTTGAAGTCCCCCAGCAGAACAATGGAGTCCCCCACTGGAGCCCCATGCAGGACTCCAGTCAAGGTCTCAAGAAGGCCGAATACTCCGAACTCCTGTTTGGTGCATATGCACAAACAACAGTCAGAGTTTTCCCCCACAACCCGCAGGCGCGAGGGAGGCGACCCTCTCGTCCACTGGGGTAAACTCCAACACAGCGGCGCTCAGCCGGGGACTTGTGAGTATCCCCACACCCGCCCGGCGCCTCACACCCTGGGCAACTCCGGAGAAGAAAAGAGTCCAACCCCTATCCAGGAGTATGGTTCCAGAACCAAGACTGTGCGTAGAGGTAAGCCCCACCAGATCTAACCGGTAGCGCTCCACCTCCCGCACCAGTTCCGGCTCCTTCCCCCAGAGAGGTGACGTTCCACGTCCCCAGAGCCAGCGTCTGCTGCCCGGGTCTGGTCCGTCGAGGCCCCTGACCTTCACTGCCACCCATGTGGCATCGCACCCGACCCCAACGGTTCCTCCCACAGGTGGTGGGCCCATGGGATGGAGAGGGAGTTGCCACGTAGCTTGTTCGGGCTGTGCCCGGCCGGGCTCCGTGGCAAACCCGGCCACCAGGCGCTCGCCGACGAGCCCACCGTCTGGGCCTGGCTCCAGACGGGGGCCCCGGGCTTCCTCCGGGCAGGGTCACTCCATCTCTGCTTAGCTTTTTCATTGGGGTTTTTGAACCATTCTTTGTCTGGCCCCTCACCTGAGACCACTTTGCCTTGGGAGACCCTACCAGGAGCACAAAGCTCCAGACAACACAGCCCTCAGGTTCACAGAGACACACAAACCTCTCCACCACGATAAGGTGATGGTTCACGGAGATAGATAATTAGGGGAAAATAAAATCTAGATTGGGGACAGGGAAATTTATTGTTTGGTAGGTCATGGTGTTTTAGCTGGTTTTTTGATGTGTAGTGTTATTTTTTTTTATTGTTTTAACCTTAGGACTGTATGTGTTTGCATGTGTTGTATGTCCTGTTCTCTTACATCAGGCACCATGTTGGAAAAAAGTGTTTCTCGCTTTTACATGTTATCCCTTGGATCCCCTTGTTGTCTTTCTATATCCATAAATAAACCAAACCAAACCAAAATATTCTGTCAGTGGTGATTGGTGTTATAGAATATGACTGTTCACCTTCATATGGTCCTTTATTAAATCAATAGTTGGAAACACAGTCTGAGTTCTCATCGATAATTGCTAAGAAGGATGTAAACTCAGGAACAATCAATAATGAGTCATTTAATGAGATGAGTAAGTACTACAAAGTAAGATAAGTGTCAGGCAGAGTGTGGAATTGTACTTTTTCCTGTACACATTATGATTTCAATAAAGTGAACAAATGTTTTTTTTTTATTGTTTTGCAATTTAGAGGAAGATGTTAATCTAAAGTTAGGGTGTTTAAATGTTTGGTATAGCTAGGTCTGTTCTTAAATGAGTCTGGGATCAGGTCCTTGAAAGACACAAGATCCTTTCTCTAATGGACCCCCAACCCATTTCATTCCACTGGAAGGTCAAAATATTGAGTGAACTCTAATTTACAGCTGTTATAAGTGCCGTGCTTGAGGGCCAGTTTCCAGTGTTGTTGGGCACTGAAGAATTGCTGCAAGCAACTTCTGGAAAAAATACTGCTGATGTCCTGCTATAACTACACTTATTATTCCATAACGTGAGTGTGAAAACAATCTATTAGCCGGTGAGGCTGCACTCTGTAAGGCTGATGTGCTCCTAATGGTCCCTTTGGGTGCACTGGAGAGTCCCAATATATCAGTCCACCTCCCTCCTTAGCCGTCTGTCTTCGTTTTCAGGACTTTTTTTTCTGTGGCAAGGACAGCAGAATGACAGAGTCCCAGCTCCAATGATAATCTGGTTAGAGAAAAGGTGCCTTCAATTTTACCAGAATATTGCTGTAGGTCAGACAAGTATACTGTATTTGAAAACTTTTGCTTCCAAACAAGCTTTCCACCATTTAAAAACTGCTGCCCCGTTTAAAAAAAAAATGCAGACAAATTTATATAATAATAAGAATAGTAAAAAATGTGCCCTTGTGTGATAAGACAACAACATTTATGGTTTTACAAAACTAAAAAGAATATTTAATGAGTATATACAGATTTCACAGATGTCAAATGATGTACCAAGTAATATTCTAATTCTCCAGATTTCAAAATCTATACACTTTTTTTTATTTATTTTTCATTTTTTATTTATTTATTCACACGTCAAAACAATTTCAGAAGGTACAATGATAATATGTAGGCCGCGTGAAATGGGGAACCCCAAATAAGCTACTAAAAGCTTTTTGGAACTTTAACACTAAAGTCAAATGTGGATTTATTTTGGAGTTTCATGAACATCTATGGGGGTCTTTAAAAACACTACAGGCCAAAACTGACTTTTAGAAAGTCATCTTTTTGCCTGATCAACAAAGTGGGAGTTATGTGACCAAATGTTCCCACAAGTCTTTTTGATTTCTTGGTGGGCTCACATGTGAATGCAGACAATTGGTGCCACAACAACTCATAAATTAAAATGTTCCATTTAGACTAACTGTTATAATTTCTTGTCTCACCCACACTTTTCCGGTAACTTCAATAGCTGAGACCTGCTTCACAATCCACACCCACGCTTGTGCATGCATTAAAACAGCTGTAATCTATGTTTATTTATTTCTTTTTAATTACATATTTCCCATGAAAAGGTGAGCTGCAGGCACAGTGTAGCTGGGCCTGTGAACACAATTAGAATGTGAATATCTGAGTGGAGCTTGAATTAACGGAGACAGAACACGGTACCATTTTGTAAATATGCAGATGTGTTCATTTACACTCACAACATCACAGAATAGGGACACACAGACCAGAAGAATGATATGCTTGTTAAATATGGGATTATTAAGAATCCAACCTGTCTGTGTGGGTTTGTGATGTTTATGGAGCGGCTTGCTTCGCTTTTCAGACTTTTTATGCATCTGAAAACGGTAAACAAATACAGGTTTCTAAAAGTACAGGTTTATTGATTAAGCCTTTGAAAAGATTCCCCAGAGTAAACCACCCAAAATCAAACGGCTCTGACCTGACGTTTATTTCATGAATTTATGGATCTCACTGATTGCATGCAGCTGTAGTACTACAAATCAGTCATTCACTTTTGAAAACTTTGACATAACTACGATTAAATTAACCTCTTCAATTAGATTTTACTTCACGCCATAGTCCACGCAGCGAAACACTAATATCAGTAGAACAGACTACGCCGACTGCAATGAACTTGTTTTGACTGTTTGTCTCACTTGCATTTGATGCATATGTGCTTCTATTTTAATCAATATGCAGTAGCTGTTTACACATCTTTCTACAAATCTTCAACACCAAACTCCAAGAAAAGTCTTTATGCTCCTCCCTTAATACACAGATATTGTCTTACCCTCCAAACTGTTGACACACAGTTGGAAGAGCACTGTTAAATTGAAAGAATACTATACGCTGTCATTGTATAATGTAGTAGTAAGATTCCCCTTCATTGGAACTAAAAGCGCCCAGAACATGGAACCATGGAAAAACAGCCCTAGACCAAAAGTACACAAACGTATGAGGACAGGGGTCAACTTGAAAATACCAAAAAATTGATATTGACTATGTAATAGCAACATGCCCAGTTAAAGTCCCTACTATCCACTACTATCCAGTGGACAAAAACGTCCCAAACTAATTTTATTGCAACACAGAGCGCCACAGGAGGACGTTCCTGCCTGTGGCCATTAAACTATATAACTCTATAAGATTTTCATTGTTTTTTTTGGCTCTAGAGAGTTACTACAGCTTTCACAACTGTTGATACAGGGGGAAGCCATGTTGGATTTTGTCATTTTGAGTTCCGAGCTCTGAAATCCGAGTTCCGAGTACTATTAGAACGTAAAGTACGTCACCTGTTTCAACAGCCAATAGAGAAGAAGAAGAATCAGTGAAATAAAACGTGTTATCGCTGATTTATCACTAGAAATGTAACTGTAGCAAGCATCTCAATATCACTAACATTATCCACGTTCATATTTAGATGTAAAAGTCAGAAGTTAGAACGGAAGTACAAAGAGGCGTTATTATGGAGATGATACACCGTCTCGTCTTGTCACATTGGTGTGAACTGGCAGGTTTCAGAACACTGCAGAGCGGCTCGTTGCAAGAAGTTGCAAGTTTCAACTCGTCTCTTCACCAATCTTTGGTCTGAGCTGGGCTTTATATTCATACTGTACTTTATTTCTGTTCACACTGCACAACAATAGCATTTGTACACTCCATTGTTTTAGCAACATACTCTTTTTAACCTAATCTTACTTTTTAACCTAATCTTACTTTACTTCTACTTTACTTTTTTAATTCTTACACTGTAGCTATGTTACTTTATACACTTATTGACACTGCTACCAAACAATTTCCCTGAGGGGATCAATAAAGTATTTCGATTCTGATTTAAATGCTTCTTTTTTTTTGTCACTGAATCAGTATTTGTATTTTTAGAAGATGTAATTGTTATTGACAATGTATAAGCCTTTATTAAAGGGACCTTTCATCAAGTTGTACACCACAAAGTGGCATATTATCCTTATGGATACTAAACAGAAAGCCATGCAAGGAACTGTGGCAACAGGT
Source organism: Perca flavescens (assembly GCF_004354835.1). NCBI lineage: Eukaryota > Metazoa > Chordata > Actinopteri > Perciformes > Percidae > Perca > Perca flavescens. The sequence continues at coordinate 28,292,269 of NC_041347.1, forward strand.
TTAAGCCAGAACTTTCCTTGATGATTAGATTTGCAGCCCAGAATCAGTGTGAGTCTCTAAATTGGTCAGAATCAATAATCTCAAGTGAGACTCTCTGACGTTTTCTGCTAGAACCTGCATCAGGTGTCACCAGCTGGTACGCACCTCTCAGCACTGTATCCTAGCAACACCACATGCACTTATGTTCGAACACTCCTGTTAAATGAAAGCAGTGTATGCTCCTGTGTTCACGGTATTCTAATTTCAACCAAAACACAAAAGCATTTGAGTGGCCACTTCTGAACACATAATCTAAGTGGCCACTTGACAGACTGTTAACAGGACAAGTGGCTTGGGTTTAGACGGAACATTAGCTTACTATAACTGCGTGGTTACACAGAAATGCTCCAAAGACTCGGATTCTCTTAGACTTTTCCTTTGCTCCTCGGTTAAACAAGCTCCAGCCTCTTTTAATTTATGCAAATTAAGTAATGGCACTTCCTTGCCAAAAGATTCCCACAAAGGGCCACAGGAATTATAATGACTGTATTAAGGAAAAGGAAAAAAAAAATAGATGAGCATGGATGCCAAGAATTGAAAGTTGCTGCAACAACTTACATCTTGGCACATGATTAACCCAAAGTCCTTTCCACGTTGTTGTTAACAGGCTGTGTCTCAGCATTAGCTCAGCCTTTGAATGTTGAAAGGGAAGTTTTCTTGGACACAATACTCCATCTGTTAATTACCTGATGTGTTGGCCATGAACTGTTAGCAGCTATTCTGATTACACATGTTTGCAGCCAAATTTCACAGGGTGAGGTGTGTGCTCTGTAGTCACTGCTGTGTTGGGACGGAAAACAATAACACACAGTGATGTTTATTTCAGTGATGTCACTGCTCGTCCTGTGGTGTAAGTTTTAGTTTTAATGAACCATGTTGGAAAAATATAATAGAACATTTAAAAAGAAAGAGATTGAAGACAGGGTGCTCAATGACAGACAATTGAAATCGATTCAGAATCATCAATTTTGCATAAAAAAGCCAGGAAGTAGTAATAATTGTACAATAAGTTCAAAGGATTCGGACTGGGGGTGGAAAGGGGACTGAGTACCCAGGGCCCTCATGTGAGCAGGGCCCAAAAAGATGCTAGAATGAATAGCTGTGGATGTGGGAAGGGGCCTATAGAGAATGCCTTTCTACAGGGCCCAGAATTTTGTGCTACACCCTTGAATAAGTGTATAGTTTGGAAGTAAAAAGATGAAAATGAAAACACTACTGTAACACTGAAGCAAAGCCCTTACATTGTTTACTGTTGATTATAGTTATGTATAATCTGAAAAAAAATGTAAAATATGTTATGATAAATGATGCTATGCTAATGCAGATAGCTGATGGGGGTGGGTGATGTAATGGTATGCTCTGGCCAGGTGTGTAGAGCTGTTGGTAACAGCAGGGGACATTGCTTAAGTACTTAGCCAGATGTGCGAATATCATTACTTGATAATAATAACTGCTGAATATTCCTAACAAAGGCTGTGTGTGTGTGTGTGTGTGTGTGTGTGTGTGTGTGTGTGAGAGAGAGAGAGAGAGTGTGTGTGTGTGTGTGTGTGTGTGTGTGTGAGATGATTTTTTTTTTTGTCGAAACAAATGTTCTTTAAATCTCTTTCACACTCTGGATGATCTCTTTACCCTGAACACACAAATATAATGAATACATTTACCCCCACTCAACCTTGCTCCTATTTCCCACAGTAAACCCTTTTCTATTAGACGTTGATTGAATTTAATCTCAGGGGTTGAGGTCAGAGCTGCCCTTGCAATTGTGTTACCTTACGAGTATTGCAGGGGGCACCGACTAGTTATGTTTAAGGGCACCCAATCAAAGCATCCATCATATTCTACAAACTAGTAATTTCATATTCATCATATGCTTAGATCCTTCATCAGGTCATACAGGGCTGTTCGGTGTGTCAAAGGCTGAATTTCATTGTGCATACCAATACCGGTGAGCTTTGATTTAATTTGCAGGGTATTACTCTTCTTTCCACTTTTGTGTCCCCTCTGTAATTTTGCATAAAAACCCCTCTATTTTAATGATTTACTTGTTTTGGCATTTGATTATGTAGTAGTTTGGGGTGTTTAGGACGGTTTCTGTTTATCAATTTGGATATCTTAATATCCCTCAGCGAGGGGTGGTCGCTGGATTATTTGTGTATGATGTGAAGCCATCTGAGGAAAAGACCTGCAATGAAAGCGTAAACAGGGTTAGGGGTTCAATCCCCAAATGTGGTCGACACAAAAAACACATCCACTTGAGGTACAATGAGGTCCTTTGGATCAAAACAGCTATCCCTGATTTATATTCAGATGATGCTTAAAATAAGTGTGTTCCTTTGGCTACAAGCTGAATAGTAAGTATGCCAGTGCCAGTAGTTGTGATTATCACCCATGAGCAGCCACTGAATATGGATCATTAATGACTCCCTCTATCTTTCTCTTTTTGTTTCAAATGAGGGCCTGAACCCTGCAAACACCACTGGGTAAAATACTACCAACATGATTACACAAAATTTCTGAGATGTTCAGATCACATCTGACGATGACCTCGCCATGAGAAAAGACACACAGGTGTTTGTTGAAATGCTGAAAAACATGCATGATCATGCCAAATCAGTTGTGATTAAGGTGTAAAGGACTAATAGACTTAGTTAGGCAACAGAAATGCTTGGTTAAGGTTAGGCAAACAGGTCCCAAAGGTCCCATATTGTGAAAAGTGAGATTTCCATGTCTTTATTTTATTATAAAGCAGGTCTAAGTGCTATATAAATACTGTGAAAGTATCAAAACGCTCAATACACAGCCTGTATCCAGAAACGGTGCCTTTAAAACAAGCACTCAGGACTTTTGAGCAGTTGTGATGTCACAACTATAAATTAAGTGATGCTACAGTGCTGTTACAGTCATTCCCAGGCTGCAATGACTGGGAATGCATTTTTCTGTCCAAGCCCGGCCCGCGTCCGACAGGCATTAAGATATTTATGTCCAAGCCCAACCCGATCCCAACACAGTTAAAATCTCTCTCTCTCTGACACATACGTTTGTTTGTGTGGAAAGCCCACTTTTATTAAGCAACTGTAGGAAGGCATTCGGAAATGTCAACAGATCAGCGCACACGGGGCAAAAGCGCACGTCAATCCTTGTGTTGACTTCGGGTCAAATTGTTTTATATCATAAAATTTGGGACATAGAAATAAGCGCTGAAAATGTGTAGAAGAAAAATTTTACAATTTAAAACGTTGGAAAAAGCAAAAACAAAGGCGTCAAAAATGTTGAAATGTTTTTTTCAAGGTTTTCAAGGTAAATTTAAAATGTTCAATGCCTTATCTGATGTGACAGAGCCCGACCCGAACTCGAACATCATTTCAAAATATGTGTCCGATCCTGGCCGGACTCGGTTCGGGTATCCATCCTCTAGCACAGATGCATAAGACCTGGATATGCTGACCAATCAGAGCAGACTGAACTTTTCTGACAGAGGATAAATACAGGTACAGTATATTCAGACAGACAAAAAAATAATGTGTTTTTTGAACATTAAAGCATGTAAACATGTTCAAGTAGAAAGCCAGAATAGAAGTATGAACCTGAAAATGAGCATAATATGGAACCTTTAATTGCGGGTCTATGACGTCAGATGTGCTATACGCCCATCCACCTGTGTTGGCACTGAATATTAGCAAGGTGTATAAATTGTGACCTGCCGAACTTCATTTCTATGTTATCATCCTGCATCATATATCCGTGTTGATCCAAATTGATACAGATCTACAATACAAGTCATGTATTCATCAAAAGCCCAGTTTCAAATTATTTCAAAGAATGATGGACTAACCCACAAATGGTGACAACAGATAATATCAAGATGTGCTTGTGCTACGACCTCAAGACAGGCAGCACCATTCACCAGCCACCTAATCTCCATGTTACAGGATTGAGTGTGTGAATTCATATCCGTCACTAAGGGTTATCAAGGTGCCAGCTTCCATCACACATGTCTTATAATTAGGCTTAGCTTATTCTTATCTGTGAAGGCCCAAAGTATTGATAAGATTGCTGTGGAATGGAAGGGCTCTAATAACACCCATCCAGAGTATTCTCACTGTCCCTACTGTGAATCAAAATATCAATAATGTGCGACATTACTTGATGTATTCTACAAGTTTTTTCTACTGTTTTAAGGAAGACTCATGCAATAGCTAACTGGATAACAGTCAATATTTTAGAAACAGCATAGAGTAACAGGCATCAAAGTGTTTGTGTGGTCAGAAAGGAAAAAATTACTAAATTAATTAATTATACTTAAATAAAAAATGTGTGTTAAAGTCACTAACTTTCAGTGAGGCGTTAATGTACACAATTGTTTAATATTGCAATTCACAACCGGAATGAAGGAGCTAGACATAGGTGTCAAAAAGTAAAAGTAATACATTTTGTTTTCTACAGGTGATGTTAAATTTTAAATTGGCTATAGCTTAGCATTTTGGTGAATGTTGTTGTACACCAAGTATCATTTACTGTTTCATACAAAAAGATAAAAGTCCATGCACTGTCAACCATAGTACACAGTGGATTTTCTAGAATATATACAGTGATATTGAAAATCAGGTTCTGATTTCCTCCTGGTGTGTCAGGTGTGACAGAACAGTGCTGAGTTATATGGTTAACATATACTGAGGTGAAATCTGTTTCATGTCCAGACCTTTGAATCTGCCCACCCCACAGAGTTGACTGATTTGTTTAGCATCATGACATGAAACAGCAGTTTCTTGGTAAAAAAAACAATACTCTAACGAGCAGCGTGGGGGGGAATAACATTTAGCCAATCAGCGCCACGGGCGGGACTAACGCCAAGCTGTTTTCAAGCTGTCCCAATATCGCCCAACATTGTAGGTTTTTAAAAAAATCTTTGTTTCACTCCACTCAGATTCAGGCAGACGTTTGTCTTTAGTGATTGGTTAGGAAAAATAGAATAACCCTCCGCCACGGAAATCAGACAGATGTTGGTCTTTAGTGATTGGTTAGAAAAAAATCAAATCCACCTCCGCCATGGAAATTGGTTAGAGTTAGAGGCAATGTCGGACTGAAGATGGAAACGGACTGTAACGAGTTCACAATTCTGTGTCTGATATCAGGAACGTGTTAGACCTGCATGATCAGATCTTACTGGAGGAAAGATCTGATTTGACAACACAGATTTATTGATTGCAAAACAGAACTTGTGATGGACCTGGACACTTTCTCAGTGTCCCCGATCCAATAAACAATCCAAGAACACTTAATCATAACTTAGAATGACAGAGAAGAGGCTCTGAATCCACCAGTTCCTCAAGCACATAGTTGAGTCTCGGAAAGTCAAGTACAAGCATATGCAACAAGTTCCTGCTGATGGTCTCTGTCAAGAAAACAGGTGGGTGGAATACCGAATAGCTTAGAGGTTCTACTAAATACATAATCGCATTCCTGCTCATGTACAGTTTTGTAAACATTTGCTCATATTGCCACAGGTTTGATGTCTCCTTCCCACTTCTATGACTAAATTAACTGCCTGTTTGAGCAGCAGCAAATTGGCATCTTACTCTTTTCGTCTGTCCTGCTACTCTCTCTCCTCATCCGCGCTTCTCGCTGATGTTCCTAAATGAGCAGGCCATTGCAGTAGCAGCAAATGAGACAAAGACAAAGCAGAGAAGGTCAAGTGCTTTATAAAGACGAGCGACAATTAGAAACCCGCCGAGACAATGTAGCTCTGAAAAGGTTAGCGTACCCTTCTAGCATACACACATTCGCACAAACACACACAAATCCAGCGTTCATCGGCAGGCTCTAATGCACACATGCCGATAGAAGCTCCAGAGGGATAGAAAACACACAAAAGTTACAAATAAACAGACCAAAACATGTACATCGGTTGCAAACATGAACAAACAGGATTTCTCTGAGACTAAGAACCACATTCACACTCATCACAAACCCCAAAGATCAGGCTCATGACCATAGCCTGCATGTGTTAATAATCAAAATAGTTACCAGGGGTTACATGCCAGACACAAACAAATTACACAATATCTGTAGCAGTGTGAAGCTTATTCGAAGAGCATTTAAAAAGACATAACAAACTATGATCTTAATGAGCACAGAGGACAATGTTCCCATATTGGCACTTCAGAAAATGACTGTAATGTTACAACAAATTTCCCCAACAGCAATTTTGTATCTGCTGTTTTATGATCCCCGCTAAGTTTGGCATGCATATATGCATATATACAGTATATCCAGAACTAACTTCTCTAAAGTAATGTGCTCATCAATATTAAAGACACACAGCTTGTGTTTCCTTGTGATTTGAGAGTTGGCCAACTACTGGAAGTGGCCTCATTTAAGGGGCAGTCATTACTTGTGCTTGCTTTAATACATAATTTCATTTGAAACGAGCTGCGGGAACCTTCCAAATAATATTGCCTGGACTTTAAATCAAAACCTCCAAATGTAAACTCTAAATTCATGGTACACTATAAAAAGCATTAGCATCCTTTTTTTAAATTTAGTTCACCAGGTATTCTGCATATCTTTCCTCTTCGCAAGAAGGGTACAGCCTGGTCTCACAGAATTCTGTGAAATGATCACGAACTGTTAACACCGCATTAAGTGGTGGTGGCACGGAAAGTGTGAAAATTTCACGTGGGCACCATGGAAAACAATGCCAATATAAAGTCAATGAGAAGATGACATAGCATAAGAACGACTACGGTAGCGAGTAGTATGAAAGCCCAAAAATCCACGTAGGGAGGTTGGCTGGGGTGGTGGATGGGTCAAACAACACAAGACTGTCGCTTTCTTCTTTTCCTAAATCCAACTGTCTTGTTCTTCTTTTACTAAACCCAACCATCCCGTTCTTGTTTTCCTAAACCCAACTGTCCCGTTGTTGTCCCGCGTGTCATGGAAACGTAAGCCCATCCACGACCTTTTCCTTAACTTAAAGGGCCACGTTTATTTCACGGAATTCTTCTGTGGGCCCATCACAGAGTTTTCGGCGATCCGTGTCAATTTCACGGAATTCTTTTGTGGGCCTATCACAGAATTTTTTGCAATTCCGTGAAACTGCCACAGATTTTAAGTTAAGGGGCTGTGTTCATTTCACGGAATTCTGTGAGATCAGGTTGAGGGGTAAGAAACCAATGCATTCACCAAATGCCAATGTGCATAAACGTTAAAGTACAAACATGTTATCTGACTGAAATGGCAGAACATTTGTATGGGTAGCAAATAAGGAGAGTGTGCAGACTCAGCACTGTTCATATGCTTGGTTTGGCATCTCGTTTCTGTAGCTAAACAGCAAGCAAGTCGAGAAGACAAAAGCCAAAAGCTGAGGTCACCATATAGGCTTGTAGGAAAAGTCACTAAGGAAAACTGGAGTGAAGATGAGACATGAGATGATTAGAAAATCCCAGAGGACATAATAGCACTAGAGGCGGTCATCATGGTGGTATCATCAGCTTAGTTAGCAGCCATCTTGCTTTGTAACCTGCTTTCATGTGGTGAATGTTACAAAGTGCATACTTCTGTTGCCAATAAACGGGGCAGACATCGTTTTTTCCTAGGGACTGATGTATGTTTTCTTGTTTAGCTGAATACTGCATACATGGGGTAAAAAGCTTGTTGTTTAGGCTAAGAAAAGAAAAACTCTGTTGACCCCCAAAAAGTCCATCTAAATCTGTCTTTCTCCCTCTTCACACCTGTTTTCTTATCAAGTTCCATTCTTTGCATTCAGACCATGCAGTATATCCTGTATCCATGAACCTGCAAACAGGATAAGCCCAGAATGATTTCCTATGGACTGTTATGCATGTTCTCACTCAGAAGTGATGGCACTGCTCTAATATTGAGCTCAGAGCGACGTGAAAGTTCAGACAAACATCATAGATTAGAGTCTTGGTTCTCTGATGTCTAGCTTAAGGAAAGTCTAGCTCATGTTCAGGAAGACTGATTAGGCTGTGACTGATGTGTGGGTTGAATTGTTACATGGATAGGCATTACTAATTTCATATACCGTGAATAATTTACAGTGTGGAGGTTGTTATTGGTCCTAGGTATACAATGTATTATTATCAAGTTGCTAACAAAGAAAAAAATAAACGTGACTGATTGTCACGTATTCATTTTCAGTCAGAAAACATCAATTGTGCGGTTTGTCTGAGAGCAACGGATGTGTTGTCAACATTTAAAGTTTTGTCTTGAGGACATTTAATGGACCAGTTAGATAACGGTTATGTCAGAAACACACAGCACCTGCAGCTATTCAAAGAGCAATTTACATAACACATAAAAGACTCATACTTTCATACTACAAAAAGTGTATATGTGGCACTGAAATCTCATTTAGGAAAACCGCCCTGCAAACCGTCCTGTACCCACCTACACTGAAATCAACGAACCAGGAAATCTTTGCTTGCAAGGCCATTAAACCAAATCGTTCTTCACAGAAGTAACTATCTATACCGAGTACGTGTCGAGTCATGATTTTTTTGTTCTCTCTGAATGTAGGAAAGCTTTTTTGCACACCTGTTTTGTCGGCCAGGTGCGTAGGATATGATCAAAAGTAGCACATCAAAAAGTTTTGAGAAAATCCCGCACACTGACCATTACGCAAGCAATAATTTATTTAGAAGAAAAATACGTTTCGGTCGGACTGTGAGCAGGAAAAGGCAGGAAAAATGTATTGTGTGGCATTTTTTCTGCCTTTTCCTGTTCACAGTCCGTGATGGGAGTGCCACTTTGCGAATGAATGACGTCATTCAAGAGCTGGACCTGATTGGTCCTGGTTAGTCAACCAAACTATTTAAGGCTATGGTTGAGGTGATTGTGTGAATTTACCTGATGAAGGTCTGAGACCGAAACGTATTTTTCTTCTAAATAAATTATTGCTTGCGTAATGGTCAGTGTGCGGGATTTTCTCTAGACTCATGAATGTGACATGTGAGGTGGCGCTCTTCTCAGCACCCTAATGGCAATGTAAGGTCCTCACAACGGACTAGTTTAATGTGTGTTGTATGTTTGCACCATGAAGTAGCACTTTTAATTTTGTTCTATGTACTTACAATGACAATAACATCAATTCTGATTCTGAATTCTGATTTAACTGCTAAAAAGTCAGATATTTTTCTCAGGAGTTAGTTTCTGGTCATTTTTCCAGTATCTTTATTGTGACTATTATTGCCACTGTTCATCACACCCCCAACCAGCACCATCAGAGTCTTGGGGCAATTGCTGCCCCGAGACTATGGAACAAGTTACCCCCTGATCCAAACTTAAAACTTATCTGTTTCGTCTGGCCTTTAATACGTAGCAGTTGTGTGACAATTTCATTCTTTTGTTTCTTTGTAACCTTTTCTGATTTTACTTTTTTCTTTGTTCATTCTTTCTATTGTATGACATGTGTTTCTGATGTTAAGCACTTTGGATACCTGCTGGTTGTTGTAAAGTGCTATATAAATACATTTTGATTGATTGATCAGACACTGCCTACCAAGAGCCTGTCTGTCGGAGGTTTCTCCCTAAAAGGAGTTTTTCCTCGCCACTGTTGCACTAAATGCTTAATCTTTTGGGAATTACTGGAATTGTTGGGTCTTTGTAAATTATGTGGTCTAGACCTACTCTATCTGTAAAGTGTCCTGAGATAACTCTTGTTATGATTTGATACTATAAATAAAATTGAATTGAATTAGTGGTGATGGAATCAGAGCTAAAAGGAGAGAGAAAAATGGGCTTACATTCATCAGGTGGACCAAAACATGGCTGGTCCTTAAATGTGCTATCATCAATTAAAAGGACACAATATGTAATAATATATGATTTATATAAGTCTGTGTTTTACTGCCCCTATGTGGCCACAAATCAATAGACGTAGTAGGTCAAGAATTAAAGTAGGAGTTAAGAAGTAAATGTAGTCAATGAGGATTCATAAATATACAGTATAATAAGAATGCATCCGAAACAAACAATGACATAGTACACACACATACCAACAAACAGCTCCAGGCCCTCCAGGCTGCATGTTCATAATGTTTACAACGGTCTGTTACTCATGGATGAAATGTAAAATCATCTATCAGATGTCGGTTTCTTGTCTCATCTCCTTCTCCTTCCATCTCTCTCCTCTCTTTATCTCCCCCCTTCCATTTCCTCGAATCATTCTCTCCTTATTTCTTTCACCCCATCTCTCCTCAGCTTTTAGTTTTCCTGTCACGTGTCTTTACCTTTACACTTCTGATTGTTCCATCTCTGTCTTTCTCTCGGTCTATCTTTCAGGGTCATGGTATATTTCCCTGGGTGTTCGCTCACAAGATTATCTCATGTTGGAGAGCAGGCCCTGCGGTGGAATTAATTGCATCAAACACTGATAACAGAGACAAGGGGAAGGGGAGGGGAAGCACTGATTAAATTTGGCTTCAGTCAGATAAATAGCCTCAACTAACAATAAACACCATCGCTAATATCCTTCCAGCAGACTTTACTTTCTTTTTTTGTATCCAGTCCACTTCTTTCTTTCTTTCTTTCTGCTATGCAAACATGTGTTCTCACTGACTCACTTTGTTTTCCTCTCTTTCTGTTAACCTCACTCAATGAGGTTGTTTGCTTAATTAGGTGTCAACATCTGGTGACAGTATCTTACTCGTACACACACACTAACACCCAGTTTCAGTTTCAGCGCCTGTCAGGGTACAATGGCGGACTCCAATGCACGACTCGGAACTCGGAGCAAAGGTAAGCATGTTTATTGTTGAACAATGAACAAATGCAGGCAACAGTACAAAATCGGCGGGCAGAAGACGTGGTCAGGAGTACAAACAAAAGTTCTGGTAACACTGGAAACATACACTGTGAAATAACACAGGGTACTACAACAATCTGGCAGGGAATAAGTGAAACAAGGCGGGTATATATACACGGGGGATGGGAAGACAACTACACACAGGTGAATCACATTAGGGCGGGCATAGGTAATCACAAAAGGTGGGAAACAAACAAAGACAGGAAGACAAGTGACCAGGAATACAGACAGTGAATTTCAAAATAAAACAGGAAGTCCATAAAAACCAACAGAAAACAAAATAAGAGCGGGAGGTGGATGTGACAGCTCCTCTTAAGAACACAGAGACTTAAAAAGGCAACCAGACACGGACATAAAACCATATTCATATCCTATCACTGTCATTCTTTCTGCAAACATGCCAACTCATTGTCTCAAACATGTTTTCATTCCAAATCACACAAAAAACATTCTCATATCTCATTAGCGTTTACATGCAGATAATACCATAATGCATGCATAGATGCACACACATAAATTCATGTTAACATTAAATGCAATGTCCTTTTCATTCGACCAAAACCAACAAATGTATTGCACGCACACACACACACACACACACACACACACGCACACACACACCAACCCAGTCTCACGCCAGGTTGTTATATAGATATGTTATTTTGATTTATTAATTTGTGTACAGGTTACAATTTTGACGTTTTTTTCGTGTACATGCAACAATTTTTGAACGTGTACAGGTCACGCTTTTCGAACCTGCTCTGGGGGATGCAACAACGGGGAAATGAGGCGCCACACGCCGGCCACAACAACGGGACGGGGCCGCCTACTCACGGGACGCAACAACGGGGAAATGAGGCGCCACAACAGGGAAATAAAACGCCACAATAACGGGACGGTTATGGTTAGGAAAAAAGAAGAACGGGGAAAGGAACCGTCACACGCGGGACGCGATCCCCGGTCTCCCGGGTGAAAGTCCTGTGTTTTCTGAAAGTCCTGTGTTTTCTGACCCATCCACCACCCCAACCAACCTCCTTGCGCGGCCTTTCGCCTTATCAATACTACTCGCTACTGTCAGCGTTCTGGGATCACAAAATATGCTTCCCATTAAAATGCATTGCTTTCAATTTCGTAATCGCCACACGAAAAAAAAGGCATTTACGTAACCTGTCCACAACTTAATAGATTAAAATAACGCAATATAACGAACTGCCATGAGACCTGGCTACACACACACACACACACACACACACACACACACACACACACACACACACACACCATGCAGTGTCACGTTGACTTTGAGCCCTTCAGAGAGAAATATAGCTCACAAAATTAATTGAAATGCCTTTCATAGCAACGCACTGCTGAAGACATAACCGCACTGGGACAAATGCAGCATCGTCATTGTCTCGCAGACAATTGATCTTCACACTGCTCCACTACTGGTTCCAGATATAACTGTCTCATACGTCTAATCTCGTGGAACATAGTTCAGGATTAATAAACTAAATCCTTCACCCTTTCAGAGGCCTCATCTACACACTTTTGTCTTATATCCAGATACATTTCAGATACACATTGTGCACCCATTTAATTACCACACACTATGCATCTCCATGCTAGACTGAAATGTAGATAGTCCCCAACACACCGCAGTGCAAAGCTGCAGTTCAGGTGGGAGAAGTCAGCGTTTGCAACTTTTTCCTAGAACGTTTCAAACACACAGCCTGAGGTAGTCTGAGCAATTTGAATGGAATACTAGTTTCTTGGGTGCATTTAAACTGGGCAGTTTTGTATTGGGTACCTACCCAGTGTGCCCAAGATATCATCAAAGTGTCCAAGTAGAAAATTGGTAAAAACTCACCCCTAAAGGACATTTTCGTTTGGTTTGCCGTTCAAATTTACGGCATTATATCCCACAGCATCTCATAATACAAGACTGACATCACTCAGGTAATTCTGTCAGACTTTCCACAGTTCCCTGTATAGCCATAAAGTGTTTGATGAAATTGCTATTTGGTAATCCCCATGATAAGAAAAACAAATTGTGATGTTTAAAACCAGTGCAGTTTAAGCACTGTTTTTCATCATGCAGCTCATAATCCGTTATCATTGATTTGGCTTGGCGAGACATTTCCTCTCCATGGGCCAAATCGTCTGATAATTATACATCCTATCATGTCTGACCAAACAGGTTTTGAAGTGCTGTAGCTTCAACATGAAGTCGTCTTTGTGCCCCAGCAGACAGATACTCAGTAATTACTTGAAATTTAAACCCCTCTCATAAGCCGTAGTGATTACAGTTGCATATCTGGAAACTGCTGTTTTTGTAAACAGGAGAATTAAAGAGTGTGTGCAGCAATATGTTACTGCTTGAAAAGAGAATAACCATAAAAGATAAGTAATTGAAGAAGTGACTGCATGTGAGTGAAGCATGTGGACTTAAGTTTGACTTTGGTGTGGCATTGTAGGCTTTTATCCAGCTGCTTATCTTTACTCATTCATATCCTTGACTACAGGACTTCTGTGAGGATGGCACATCCCATTGACCAGACATACTATGGAGTGTGCAACCCGACAATGAGTACATAATGCATAAAACTAAATGCAATAGTGTCTTAGTAGCGCTATCTACATTGAATTTCCCATGATGTCAAGTTATTGAAACATTTTAGGAAAACTCTTATATACCGAAGAAGATGAGACACCAAAATTACCATTGGTATTCCAATCCAATCCAAATGTATTAATAGAGCACATTTTAAAACAACAGTTGACCAAAGTGCTGAACAATCAGAAAAACAAAAACATAGAAAGAACACAATGAACACAAAACAACAAAAGGACAACAGCGTAAAAGCAAAATGATCGTAATATCGAAAGGCAATTATTGTTGACAATAAAATTATGTTTTAGACGGGATTTAAAAATAAACATTGTATGAGCCAGTCTGATGTGTAGAGGCAATTGATTCCACAGTTTAGGGGCTACTATTGCAAAGGCGCGGTCTCCCCTATTCTTCAACCTTGTTCTTGGGACCACAAGCAGCAACTGGCCAGCTGATCAATAAGTTGGAGAGATAGGTTGGAGCTAGCTCAGTAAGTGCTTTGTCAGTGTCGGACTGATCTCATGAAGTGGCGTATATATGACACGGCAATTCGTATGCCATTATTAGCGTGTTATCTAGAAGTGTACTCGTTTTTTAGCGTGTTTCTCAACGCCGTTTGGCCTCCATTGACTTACATTACCTTGCGATTGCGTGTGAATTGACGCCCTAGAGAGTAGTATGAAAGGCCAAAAATCCGAAGAGGGAGGTTGGTCAAGGTGGAGGATGGGTATAACACAGGACTCACCCAGGAGAGTGGGGATCGTGTCCCGCGTGTGATGTTTCCTTTCCACGTTTGTTGTTTTCCTAAACCCAACCCTGTTCTTCTTTTCCTAAACCCAAGTGTTTGTTCTTTTCCTAAACCCAACCAGCGTGTGACGTTCCTAAACCCAACCGTAACCTCGGAATAACACATAGCATCGCAATAACACGCCACGTGGCTTTAGAAAGTGCCACGTGGCGTGTATGTTTATGCTGTAAAATTGCAGACTGCCGTCCGCTTTATAGAGTGTAGACATACACGTGGATAGCTCAAAATGCATACAGACAACACGCTACTTGGCTTTAGGAAAGTGCCGTGTATGTTTACACAAAGTCATGATATTATATATGGTTACACCAACATAAAGGGCATTACAGTAGTCAAGCCTGGTCCAAATAAAAGCATGCATATTACTCTTCAGCTACAGAAGATGAGAAAAATAGCTGGATCCCGTGAATTCATAGCTATTGCCTAAAGGCATGCTGGGATATATGAGAAGAGCCTGTCCTAACTTCAAAAACAAGTCTTGGAGGATATTTGTACTAAAGTAAACTACAGTACTTCATCACAAAATAACTTGGAAACAACACAGATTGATGAAATGAAGTTGTATCAAATGTATGGATTTTCATTGAGTGCAAATGTTATTCAGTAATGTCAAATTACTAATGCAGGTTCATTTTTTGAGATTCTTCAGTGAAGATGTTTCTTTATGCTTGAGTGATCTGCGCTCCTTAGATATGGATTGTTTGTGTGTAAAAAATGAATGAATCGAGAAATACTATCCTAATTTAAATACTACAGCCACACCTAGGTTTACTTTTATTCCCACTTTAACCATGATTATTTTTTTTAACATCTTTCCTCATGTCTGTCATAGTAAATAGGTTTAGAAATCACCCCCGGTGCTCTGGCAACAAGAACTCCGAAGTCTTGAATACTTTTCTTCAAATATATTCATCCTAGTTATGCTCTTTTCCCCCCAATGTTGATTAAAATACAGTCTTTGACGTTAGAAAACACCTGAGGAACCTATGACAGCATCTTAACCAGTGTATGAATACAGTCCTGCTCACCATTATTGGCACCCATGAAGTTTTAGTACATAATGTGGAATATCTTCTGAAAAAATGAATCAAGTAAAACAACTTTTTTCTATAGAGAATTTGTGTTTTATACAAAAGAGCAAATGATAAACAACAATTTAAAACAATAAACAATGGGGGGGGAGGGATTAGAAAACCGTAAAGCTTGATGTGTCATGTCACTGATATTGGCACCCTTTGCTGTAAATCAGTATGGAAACACATTATGACTCACCTGCGGTAAACCACAAATGAGAATCACCTGTGATAAATTGTTTGTGCCCATTGGACATGGATTAGGCAATGAATGATGACCTCAGTGTTTTAAAAAGCCACCTGTTGTTCCCTGTTCCTTTGTCACAATGGTGACCTGGAACAGTCTGGGGTCATGGTTTCAACAAGTACCATACGCCGCACACTAAACCAAACAGGGCTTCATGGGCGAAGGCCAAGGAAGACACAATTGCTGAGGAAAAGACATAAAAACGAACGACTGATATTTGCCAAAGAGTACCTGGACAAACCGCAATCCCTCTTGGAAAATGTTTTGTGGACAGATGAAACAAAAATAGAGCTTTTTGGCAATGCACACCAACAGTTTGTTTACAGATGGCGCAATGAAGCCTACAAGGAAAAGAACACCCTACCAACAGTTAAGAATGGTGGAGGATCCAGAATACTGTGGGGCTGCATCTGGTACTGGAGGCCTTGACTGTTTCACAGGAATCATGAAATCAGAAAATTTTAAAAGAGATTTTAGAGCGAAATGTCCTACCCAGTGTAAGAAAACTTGGTTTGAGTCAAAGACCATGAGTCCTCCAGCAAGACAAAGACCCAAAGCACACATCCAAAAGCACGCAGGAATGGTTGAAAAGGAAAAAATTGTTTTAAAATGGCCAGCAGTGAGTCCTGATCTCAATCCGATTGAAAATCTTTGGTGGTGAGCTGAAATATGCTATTGGGGAAAAGAACCCTGCAAACGTCTAAGAGCTTGAACAAATTGCAAAGGAAGAATGGGAGAAAATACCAGCTGAGAAGTGCAAGAAGCTTATAGATGGCTACAAGAAACGTTTGGAGGCTGTCATCACTGCCAATGGGTGTGCAACCAAATATTAAAGAGGGGTGCCGTTATTGCTGCACATGATGTTTTTTCTGTTTCTTCTTTGAAATTACAATATGCAAGTTGAAAAAACAATTTTCTTTGTTAAATTACTTTGGACCTCCAATAAAAAGATCCTGATGATATAAATTTGGTACATTTCCATTTATTTCTGAAGATATTGTACAGGCTATGCAAAAAAATTAAAGGGGTGCCAATAATGGTGAGCAGGACTGTATGATAAATATGGTAAACTATTTAATTTCTTGACAGATTCCTTGATTTTGAATGCCTTACAGTAAAATTGAGTTCATACATTTTCACTAAGAGGCTATGAACCTGGCAATATGACTGCATTTTATATCCAACTGAGATACTGTACATCCAGTGTTTAAATGTAACATTTAAACTGTGGACAATTAATTATGCAAGCTTTGAACAACTACACACGCAGCAGAGAGAGAGAAGGTTATCAAAATGGCAACATGGTCTTTTTTTGACACACACACACACACGCACACACACACACATGTTTCTGCCTCTGCTATCACAGCACATACAATTTTGTGTGCATCACACTGCTTTTCAACTCAGTCTCTCAGGTTCTGATTCATCAGACAATCACCTTCGTTGTTGTCAATTCCCTGCTTTAACTGCATGTGGAACACCATTTTGATCATATTTAACTTATTCCAGAGCTGTTGCCTCGCTTATGCTTCTGTAAATATAAGTTTCCGAAATATTAATATTCTATATATATAAAACCACAGCACCAACTATAATAATTGGCATTTCATCTAACATTTATCTAATCAACAAAACGTAATTGTTTGTGCATGTAGAGAAAAAGTTCAATATACATGCTTACATCACGTTTTAACAATCACATAAAAGCAAATATCTTGCATCAGGCAAGAAGTGGCAGAAAAGCACATTCAGATTTACAGGAATTAGTTTTAAATGATTTCCAGAAAAGTAAAATTTTTCTTTTTGCATTGCCATGTATGATGGAGACACCTGGAGAGGCGTGATTGGGAGGAACGGCCTCCCTGATCTAAACCAGAGTGGTTGTTTGTTGTTGGACTTCTGTGCTAGTCATGGATTGTCTATAACGAACACCATGTTCGAACATAGGGATGCTCATAAGTGTACCTGGTACCAGAGCACCCTAGGCCGAAGGTCAATGATCGATTTCATAATCGTTTCATCTGATCTGAGGCCGTATGTTTTGGACACTCGGGTGAAGAGAGGGGCAGAGCTGTCAACCGATCACCATCTGGTGGTGAGTTGGGTCAGGGGGTGGGGGGAAGACTCTGGACAGACCTGGTAAGCCCAAACGTGTAGTGCGGGTAAATTGGGAACGTCTGGAGGAGGCCCCTGTCCGACAGACTTTCAACTCACACCTCCGGCGGAGCTTTTCGTGCATCCCTGTGGAGGCTGGGGGCATTGAACCCGAGTGGACAATGTTCAAAGTTTCCATTGCTGAAGCTGCGGCGAGGAGCTGTGGTCTTAGGGTCTTAGGTGCCTCAAGGGGCGGTAACCCACGAACACCGTGGTGGACACCGGTGGTCAGGGAAGCCGTCCGACTGAAGAAGGAGTCTTTCCGGGATATGTTATCCCGGAGGACTCGAGTCAGTTGCAGGGTACCGAAGGGCGAAGGGCTGCAGCCTCTGCCGTGAAAGAGGCAAAGCAGCGGGTGTGGGAGAAGTTTGAGAAGACATGGAGAAGGACTTTCGGTCGGCACCAAAGTGCTTCTGGAAAACTGTTCGCCACCTCAGGAGGGCGGGGAACCATCCAAGCTGTGTACAGTAAGGATGGGACACTGTTGACCTCAACTGAGGAGGTAATAGGGCGGTGGAAGGAGCACTTTGAGGAACTCCTGAATCCGACTAATACGCCCTCTATGTTAGAGGCAGAGCTGGAGGATAACGGGGATTGTCGTCGATTTCCCAGGCGGATGTCACTGATGTAGTCAAACAACTACACAGTGGCAAAGCCCCGGGATTGATGAGATCCGTCCAGAAATGCTCAAGGCTCTGGGTGTGGAGGGGCTGTCCTGGTTGACACGCCTCTTCAACATTGCGTGGAAGTCTGGGACGGTGCCAAAGGAGTGGCAGACTGGGGTGGTGGTTCCCCTTTTAAAAAAGGGGGACCAGAGGGTGTGTGCCAATTATAGGGGTATCACACTTCTCAGCCTCCCTGGTAAAGTCTACTCCAAGGTGCTGGAAAGGAGGGTTCGGCCGATAGTCGAACCTCGGGTTGAGGAGGAACAATGCGGATTCCGTCCTGGTCGTGGAACAACGGACCAGCTCTTCACTCGCGAGGATCCTGGAGGGAGCCTGGGAGTATGCCCAACCGGTCTACATGTGTTTTGTAGATTTGGAGAAGGCGTATGACCGGGTCCCCGGGAGATACTGTGGGAGGTGCTGCGGGAGTATGGGGTGAGGGGTCTCTACTCAGAGCCATCCAATCTCTGTATGACCAAAGTGAGAGCTGTGTCCGGGTTCTCGGTAGTAAGTCGGACTCGTTTCAGGTGAGGGTTGGCCTCCGCCAGGGCTGCGCTTTGTCACCAATCCTGTTTGTAATATTTATGGACAGGATATCGAGGCGTAGTCGGGGTGGGGAGGGGTTGCAGTTTGGTGGGCTGGGGATCTCATCGCTGCTCTTTGCAGATGATGTGGTCCTGATGGCATCATCGGCCTGCGACCTTCAGCACTGGATCGGTTCGCAACCCGAGTGTGAAGCGGTTGGGATGAGGATCAGCACCTCTAAATCTGAGGCCATGGTTCTCAGCAGGAAACCGATGGAATGCCTTCTCCAGGTAGGGAATGAGTCCTTACCCCAAGTGAAGGAGTTCAAGTACCTTGGGGTTGTGTTCGCGAGTGAGGGGACAATGGGGCGGGAGATTGGTCGGAGAATCGGGCGCAGCGGGTGCGGTATTGCATTCAATCTATCGCACCGTTGTGACGAAAAAGAGAGCTGAGCCAGAAGGCAAAGCTCTCGATCTACCGGTCAGTTTTCGTTCCTACCCTCACCTATGGTCATGAAGGCTGGGTCATGACCGAAAGAACGAGATCCAGGGTACAAGCGGCCGAAATGGGTTTCCTCAGGAGGGTGGCTGGCGTCTCCCTTAGAGATAGGGTGAGAAGCTCAGTCATCCGTGAGGAGCTCGGAGTAGAGCCGCTGCTCCTTTGCGTCGAAAGGAGCCAGTTGAGGTGGTTCGGGCATCTGGTAAGGATGCCCCCTGGGCGCCTCCCTAGGGAGGTGTTCCAGGGACGTCCAGCTGGGAGGAGGCCTCGGGGAAGACCCAGGACTAGGTGGAGGGATTATATCTCCAACCTGGCCTGGGAACGTCGGAGCTGGTTAATGTTGCTCGGGAAAGGGAAGTTTGGGGTCCCCTGCTGGAGCTGCTCCCCCCGCGACCCGACACCGGATAAGCGGACGAAGATGGATGGATGGATGGAGAAGTAGAGATGGAGTCTGCCATGAGAGATTTTAGCACTAATATGAAACAAAAGCTTGACAAACTAATCATAGCTCCAGTGAGATCTCATTAAATGACATTTAGCTGACACTTTCGTCCAAAGCGACTTACAATTGCTATATATATATCAGATGTCGCACGCCTCTGGAGCAACTAGGGGTTAAGTGTCTTGCTCAGGGACACATTGGTTGATGTATCGCAGGGGGAGTCAAACCCAGGTCTCCCACACCAAAGGCATGTGTCATATCCACTGCACCATCACCACCCCAGCCTCCCAGTTTCTTTTGGCCATTATTGTTCTCTTTTGTTTCATCAGAAACACAGGAGAAAGAGCTCAAGGACAGCCAAGCTGACTTGATGATGCTGAACACCAATAACTCACTACATCCAGACGCTCCTGTAAAGAATGCTACAACAGCAAGCGGGACTTATGGAGAGTTAAGGAGAGTTAAGGAGAGTGAGTCATGACAATTTGTCAAAATCTAATTCAAGCTTTTTTAGCCCTTCATACCAGAGAACCAGATGGGAAATTTAGCATGCATCCATTATAAATCCCATTCCTACTTTAACAGGCCATTGTTTCATATAGCACCAGAGAGGGTGGTTTTTGTAATGTAAATATGGGAACAATAATGATGTATTACAGTAAGTGGGAGGGGAGTATTTTTGGCTTCTCTTCCAAAAATGAATAAATATATGCAAGTTAAATAAAGCTTTGATACCGTGGTAACCAATGCATACATGTATTGTATGATCTGTCTCAAACTGCACTCGCAACACAATGTGAACAATATCCATCATTAACTTGCTCCATGGTTACCAAAATATTTTTTTCTATTAGTCCCTGCTGTGTGGAGCTAATTCAAGAGGTCAAAGCCTTGATGCAAAATATCGACACTGTGAATATTCTACATTTACACAATAATCCATTCACGGGCTCCCGGATAGCTCAGTTGGTAGAGCGGGCGCCCATATATAGAGGTTTACTCCTCGAAGCAGATGGCCCGGCTTCGACTCTGACCTGCGGCCCTTTGCTGCATGTAATTCCCTCTCTTTCATTTCTTCACCTGTCCTGTCAATAAAGGCCTAAAAATGCCCAAAAAATAATCTTAAAAAAAACAATTCACTGTGAGTTGGCTGACTAAGCTAATTAAATGAGACGAGCCCATCAGAGGTGGAACAAGAAGTCAGATTCTTTACTCTGCCAGGGAGCTTTGTAGGACAGTCTGTGTCAAGCTTGCTTAGATTTGTTCCGTACCACCACAGGAGCAGAGCCACACTGCCAAACAACGCACATTGTTACAATAAATGGTTAAAACAATTGACATGAGTGTCCTGACTGAACAACTAGGAAGCTTATGTTCCAGTTAATGATCTCATTTAGATAAATGCACTGTAGAGTTCAGATTCTACAACTGCTCATTATCTGAGAAGCTATTAGCCTAATTGAGACACAACCTGTAATAGCCTGATAACTATTATAGAAGTACAATGTTGGTGCATTTTTTTTCTTTAAGTGTGACACAACCTACCACATGGTAGCTGATCCACTGAAGCTTTCAGAAGGACTGTGCATGTGTGGGTGTTTCATTCACAATAATATTTGCTCACAAAAAAGCAAAAATAAATCCAAAGTAGGAGACATTTTTAAAACTGATGCAGATTAAATAAAAGATGAAGGATTCCACCACTGCTACAGTTTTTGTACAAACGCGTATGAGGAGCTATTAGACAAAATAAGTGATGCAGCTTATTACCATGAATCTGTACGATTTACAGTAAATGGCAAATAATTGAATTGAAGAGCAGCAGAGTGGACGACAGTGACAGGAGTTTAAATTAAACAGCTCTGATCTTGAACAGGTCAAAATTTACTTGTAATCAATTGTTCTCTGCATCAACGACAAGCTAAAAGTGAACATTGGCTCCACTTCGCTTGAAGTCAAACCAAGAGCGTGGCCTTTTCTACAATGAGCATCATAAGTACAATTTAATTTTTGCCTTTTTAAAATCATAAGTGCACACTCTCTCATTGTTTGGGGTAATCTGCACAGGCCCTTGTAACAAAACTCCATTTCAACATTAATCTGATGTCTGTGGCTTTTTAAGAGCTGAAGTTCTCCAGAATTTAGATCCAGCAGTGTGATGCACAATGCATTCTCCTCATGAAGCCATAACGCTTTAATGGCCTGACAGAAGAAATTTGTGCGGAGGCAATATACTCTCTCTGCACATTGGAAAACACTCACTATTCCCGTAATACTGCATACAATGGGTTCTGCAGTCATGTCTTCAACTGAGTTTGTATATCAGTTTTAGTGCCGCATTTTAAGATTATTAGATCATTTCCAAAACAAAGCACTAGTTTGGTTCCCTTTAACGTTGCGAGGGTGAGAACATCTAATGTGCGCACATCTCTCTGATTTGTCCACTTCTGTCACTTTGCTGTATTCTCAACGTGCTTTGTTGCAGTGCCATGTATTCCTCTGTGACCGCCCATATGCGCACACGTCCCTGCTGTCTCACTTCGAATTTTGGTTAATTAGCCACTTGGAGAGTTGTAAACGAGTGGGGACACACCGTTGATTAAAGCATTATTGTGATGATGAGAGCATCTTCAAAGGGAGCTGCACTTTAAGCATTAGCAGAATAATTACCACACTGCCGGAATAAACGGCCCCATGGACAGACAGGGAGAGGACACACAAACACAGAAACACAATCGGCATGCACACTTTTGCTGCAAATGTACAAAGAAGAACAGATTTTCAGGTAATCGCAGTGGATAAACTCTTCTTTTATTTCTATCTTCAAATGTAAGTTGACATTTTGAAAAAAAAAAAGATTTTCATCCACATAAGCATTACTCGGTTGCACACAGACAAACACGTACTGTAAACACACACTAACTCACTGCAGAGGGGGTTGGTGGGAGACTGGAGTGTAATAAAACTTTACTTCTTTATTTGCCGCCTGCAGGGACACCAGTGTCTCCCCCTCAGTCGTCTCTTTTTATTTCATCCATCATTCATCACTGTTTGTCAAAGAATAGAAAAACAACTGAGAGCACTCAAAGGTCTCATTCATCTTCCTTTGTTCTGTCTTTGATCTGTTTGTCGTTTTCTTTTTGCTGTCCACTCTCATTCTGCCTCTTTTTACATTTTCCCCCATTTTCTCTTTCTCTCTTTCCCCTCAAACCTCTCTTTTCTTTCTTTCTTTTCCATACTCAGTTATTTTATACAAGGAGCGTGAAAGAATACTAATATTTTTGTGTCATCTCTTCATGCTAAAGTCTGTATGGCTACCAGTTTATATGGCATGGTTGTTATAATTAGTTTTTGCCAACTGTAAAAAAAAAAAGAAATGCTTTTGAATGGAAATGTCATTTTAGAAACAAAAATAGTGCCATACTGTCGGCGATTGACCTAGCTTTCATGGCTTCCTGCTAAAAAACATATATTTTCACATACAAAATAACACTTTCTGTGCATTCCAGCACTCCCACTGCAAACTACCAACTCTTATAATTGTTATAAAGCCTATTTTCTCTCCAAGAGCTGCTGGGTCTGCAGCTACTTTCAGAGTTTTGAATTTAGATTTTATATGGAAAAACAGCAACACATATTTCATGACAAAAATGTCATTACCAATCTTAAATGTCTTTCTTTTGTTTCTGCTTCTTTTAAATCACCAAACAGAAAAGGGCTTCTTATTTTTAGCCTTGTGTCAGCTGCAGCTAATTAAGATTAATTTGGTTAAGATAAATTGGCGAAAGCACAAAAAGAAACTCATGCTGTTGTCTGGCTAATGTGCTCTCTGCAAGCCAGTAAAAACCTTGAAAACTCAACCTAAATTTGATAAGGGAAATGAAACAATTCCTGTTCGCTAAGTGGAATTGTAACTGGATTCAAATTCAATAGAGGTCTGTCGAATCCCTACCCTAATGACACTGAAATACATGTAATCCAGCCATTCTCAAACAGCCAGTGTAATAACTAAAGAAATCAGAGTCTATGCTGCATGCAACATGTAACCCAAACCTGGAGTCAGTGATCGCTGCTGGGAGTGATGGGCAGCTGCGTGAAACACATCCGCCATCCCTGTCAGTCTAAATGTCAGGAAGGGCAGGTAAGGTTAAAGCAGTGAGGATCAAAGCTCCCATCGCAGCACACTGAAAGGCTGCCCACTTCAAACATACGAGATGCCAGCGTGCAGCACTCTGATGACTGAAATCAAATCAGACACAGCAAATGTCAGCACTCCTCAATTCAAATACATTGGAGAATTACACTTTGATAAAAGTATCTATGTGACATGTTCTGCAGGTGACAAAAGCATTCCTGTGGTCAACTGCTGAGGCAACTGTTTGGTTGTTGGCTGCTCTGCGGATCAGTCACAGTAAGCGGGTAGGGGTTCTGATGATTGTGTTATTCAGTGCAACCAGTGAGGGTTTAAAGGGGGTCCGAGCACAAACCGTGTTTAAAAGCTTTTGTATTTGTCAAGATTCTTGTCTGCTTTTCAAACGGGTTCTGCAGCCTGAATGTTAACCTTGCGCGGCAGATATAACGAGATCATGCGAACCGCGCGATTACATATCACCCAAAAATCCATCTCGTCAGGCTTCAAGTAATGCGTTTGTGTCCGAACGGCAGCGAACCGATGAGGAGCGACTGGCAGTCACGGCCGTGGTTTAGGTGTTTGAATGCCGCGACTGTTCGTTCAAAACAACACAGGCGGACGTGATAGACAAATGTTTCATCCAATCACCTGCCAGGTATTTTATTTTTTTTTTCAAGTGCCTGCACTTTTCCAGACGGCTTGTCAGATGGTTCTGTATAGCAAACCATCTGGCTGGTCAGGTTAGCCTGAATGTGCCATGGTGAAAATTTCAAATTTGCTAATTAGTTTTAAGGCGTAAATGTGGAAATAGAAAAAAATAATACTTAAGTCAGTAACGTACACATGCACATTCAAAAACTGCTTCAATCCTGTCATTGATCTGCATTTCCTGTTATAAGTCAGGCTCATTTCTGCCTCTGAATTGTGACAATATATCAATGCTGTCAACAACAGGTGGCTCTATGACATTTTCTATTTACTCACCATTACATTATTCAAATGTCATCACTTGGCACGCTAATTCTGTATGTTTCCCAGTGTTACCAAATCCAATTGCAGTCATCTCACATTTTTAATTACTTGCTATGTTCTGCTTGTGCAAAGGTATCTTCATAGCGTTGCTTCTCACTCATTCATTTTACACCTTCAGTCCTGTGAGCTGTCAGTAACCCGCACTCTTGCATGTGGAACACATTTTTGTAATCATTCACCAGGGAATCATTGCAACAACCTTCCTTTTCCTTCCAAATATTTGTGTTAAATAAGAAGAATGATGTAACGAGCCTTGTACCAATTGGGCTTCTGTCCCTCGTTTAAAAACTGACGGTCGAGCTACAATTTTGTGTTTGAGCAGGAGAAAAAAAAGCATCCTGTTTGATCACAGGATTACTCTTGTGGCCACTACTGGAACTCTAATTTCCCCAGCCTTTAACACAATCTGAAACTAGAGGACAGATATAAACGGAAGTAAATGGGAATCAGGTGCCACTTGTCTCATCAGTTTGCCCCTAACCTTGCCTCTCCCCCTAACTCGTACTCAGCTGTACTCTGACTATCATATACAGCGTTTTCCCTTGGTTTGTGGAAGACTTAGGTGCGTGTATTTGGTGAGGGGTTTGGCCGTCCTTCCTCAAGTAAATGTGATGTTTTTCAATTAAAGAAAAGCAATTTCCCCACACATTTTGTGTCTCTTTGGGGGATTTTGCATCTCTTTGTAGTCGTGTAGTGTCTCGTTTTGGTCATTTTTCTTTTCCTTTGGGTTGTTTTGGGTCTCTGTGGTCATTTAGCGTCTCTTTGTAGTCAGTTTGTGTCCCTTTGTGGTAGTTTTGTGTCTCTTTTTCACATCATTTTGGACCGTTATTATCACCATATCTGTGTCTAAAAGGTTTGAAAAGCTACAACAGAAAAAATAACAAACACTCAAAAAGAAACAAACTTGCTAAAGAAGTCCAACTCCAGTCATTAGATCTGAGAAAGTCTTTTAGTTACATTCATATTAGGCTTAGGTGCTGTCCAAAACCTTACAGTGGCAGAGAAAACCTTGATGTAGGTATTTCTGTTTTTTTTTTATATATATATATATATATATATATATATATTTTATTTCATGTAGTTGCGAGTAACAACAAAGGAGAGCAAAGATGACAAGCAAGGTCATGAGCTGAGTTCCAACCTATTACTTCTGAAGTGTGTGCCTCAGCCCGGTGGATGCCTGGAGTTAGATTTCTCTCTAGTTGTTGAAGGAAAACGGTTTTCGTTGGAGTCATCTGGGGTTAGAGTTGACTCACCGGGAGACAAACGAAAACATCAATGCCTCCAACACTGTCTCCCACAACATGCCCAACTGTCAGCTCTCTGCTCTCTGTCTGCCAACCTGTCTTAGCTGTAGTGTTTTGGATACAAAAGCTCATTTTAAGTTGCACTCCTCCTCACACAGTACAGGTTTTTTTGTCTGATTAAATATGCTTTGCAATTTCACTCAATTCATCCAAATATAAGCATGAGGGACAGAAGCCAATCCAGAAATAGCACCCATTTGACATTTACCCTTAAACTTCCCCTAAGGACTTCATGCTATCTTCAATAACTTACCCAGCTGTCATTTCATTGTCACTTTGTTTGCTGACACTGACCCTCTGTCTGTCAGCCTCTGTCAAATGAAATAAACTAAAACAGTATACTAAGGAATTCACTCCGTGGATAGATAAAATATCAGTGACAAAAATGACAAGTGTCACGACACCGCTCTTTGTCAGTGTAAATTAGAGCTGCAATGTGCAACTTTTTAAACATTAGAAAATAAATATTTAGGGCCCGAGCGCCGACAGCGGCGAAGGCCCTATTGAAACTGAAGGAATTATTATTATTTTCCCGTCAAATGAACTGGCTTTTTGAGGGGCTTAATATATTCAAAAACTCACCAAATTTGGCGGTCGCATCAAGTCTGGTGAATATTTACGTATTTTAAGGGTTTCGGGAATAGGCGCACAAAAATGGCTCGCTAGCGCCCCCTAGAAAGTTAAGAAAATTCAGCCCCTGCAGTGCGTTTAACGTAGACTCACGAAACTTGGTAGACATATGTAACATGTCAAGATGTACAAAAAACTTCATTAGAGCCATACCCTAAACCCAACAAGAAGTCCGCCATTTTGAATTAAATGTTCAAAATTAGTGCGATTTTGGCCATTTCCACATGTCGTACTTTAACGAACTCCTCCTAGAGATTCCATCCAATCAACTTCAAACTCGGTCTGTGCCATCTTAAGATGTTAAAGATGAAAAGTTGTTAAAAGAAAAACTTTTCGTCATAGGGCGTGGCCGTGGCAGGGCGGCCATTTTGTGCGTTTCGCCGCCGAAACAGGAAGTGGGTGTAACTCGAGTGTACGTTGTCCGATTACCTCTAAACTTTTCAGGATTCATAAGAGTCCAACCCTGAGGACAAATAAAGGCCGATATTTAAGTCCTTAAGTCATTGTGCCCCCTAGTGGCAACAGGAAGTAGGCCTAAAAGTCAAGGTGCTATACTTTAACGAACTCCTCCTAGAGATTTCATCCGATGGACTTCAAACTTGGTCTGTACCATCCCAACACCTTAAAGATGAAAAGTTATTAAAAGAAAAACTTTTCAAGGGTCCATGCCTGAGGACACCTACAGGCCAAAATTGACTTTTGGTCATAGCGCCCCCCGCTGGCAACAGGAAATCTGCCTTATATGACAAACATCATCCGATTTGCATGAAACTCAGAATGTGTCGTCTACGTGTGATACTGATCCGCCCCCTATAATATGACCACGCCCACTTACTCAGGCCCCACCCTCTTTCATAACATTTGAACCGTTTAAGGTAGAGTCTTATGTGAGGTATCATTGAACTCAGCAGATACTTCGTTTTTAATTGGTGATGGTTTGACCCGCCCCCTATGCTTAAGCCCTGCCCCCTTTCATACAATTTAAACCCTTTAATGTATACCCTTGTGTGAGGTATCATTGAACTCAGCAGAGAGTTCCTTTTTAATTGGTGATGGTTTGACCCACCCCCTATACTTTGGCCACGCCCCTTTTCACAGCTAATGAACCGTATGACGTAGAGTCTTGTCTGAGGTATCATTGAACTCAGCAGAGACTTCATTCTTCATTGGTGATGGTTTGACCCGCCACCTAAGCTTTACCCACGCCCCCTTTTATAACTAATGACCCGTTTGATGTAGACCCTTGTGTGAGGTATCATTGAACTCAGCAGAGACTTCATTCTTCATTGGTGATGGTTTGGCCCGCCCCCTATGCTTAAGCCACGCCCCCTTACATTAATGGTGACCCGTTTAAGGTAGAGTCTTATGTGAGGTATCAACGAACTCCGCAGAGACTTCCTTTTTAATTGGTGATGGTTTGACCCGCCCCCTACGCTTTAGCCACATCCCTTTTCACAGCTAATGAAATGTATGACGTAGAGTCCTGTGTGAGGTATCGTTGAACTCGGCGGGGAGTTCCCTTTTCATCGTTGATGATTTGCGGCGTCTTAGTGCCGCACAAATGCACGGTCGCAAGGAGCGACGCACGCAGAGGCGCGAGGGCCCGTCCATCGCTGCTTGCAGCTTTAATTATATTTGTAGCCGTCTGCCTCTGTGTGACCCTGTTTGAGCTTTGCTGTGGCTTTGAAGGTGAGACTTGTAGTCACAGACAACATCAGTATTGTCTTTCATCATTGCATATTGGTAGTGTTTTCTGTCTGCTCTTTGCAGCCATCCAATAGTACACTTTGTAGGTTCAAAGGAAAGAAAAACAACTTTTATATCATGGATATAAAGAAATCTCAAATCTGCCCAGTGCTCACAGTGAAAAAATGTCAACATGCTGATTTTTAGCAGGTACAGTAGCATATAGTATTTACAATCTTCACCGTCTTAGTTTAGAATGGTATCATGCTAACATTTGCAAATTGGCACTGAACACAAATTATAATTGAGGCTGATGGGAATGTCATTAGTTCTGCAGGTATTTGGTCTTAAACCAAAGTATTAGATAAATAAAAAATTGGCATGTTGAAAATGTAAATGGTATGTATTTATATAGCTTTTCTAGTCTTAACAACTACTCAAAGCGCTTTTACCTAGTACAGGAACCATTTACCATTCATACACTGTGGCCGAGGCTGCTGTACAAGGTGCCACCTACTCATCAAATAAACATTCACACAACATCGGTATGTGAATGTTAATCTAATGAGCACAGCATCGGGAGCAATTCGGGTTTCAGCGTCTTGCCCAAGGAGACTGCGACATGGGACTGCAGGGTCAGGGATCAAACCACTGACCTTCCGATTGGTAGACAGCCGCTCTACCACCTGAGCCACAGCCGCCCAATGACACTAGAGACATATAGTTATTACTTTGTTTTTGGCAAGTTATTTATTAAAGTGATGGAAAACGTAAATGTCAGTAGCAAATGTCATGGTTACTATTTCAATAGTTGATGAGACATTTTACTTGGAACTAAAAATAACAACCTGCGAGTGGTGCTGGAAGAAAAGTCAAAGGATCACCAAAGTCAGTGGGATTCATCCTCTGGGAACCATACATGGCTGTACCAAATGCAATACCAATCCATCCAATAGATGTTAAGATATAGCAGTTACTAAAAACATACACTTACATACAGGTCCTAGATCATTCTCAGAAGACCAATTCTATGGTGGACCAACCAAACAATTGGGCTACCATCTGTTCATTTAAACCAAATTTCAATGTTAAGAAATCTTTGAACAGTAATTCACACTGCGCACAAATATACCAATAGATATACCAATGCTTTAGAAAAATTTCAAACTGAATGATGGCCAATAGGTCAATTTGTTAACTGTAATTTAACTGTATGAAGGGAGACAATGAAGTATACCATCATTCAGCCATCTAAAGAAATCTGATGTTTAACTTTTGGATAGTACACATCATATATTCTGTTGTTAAATTCTTAAATTATATATATCTGTTCTTAAATAAATAATAATATATAGCTATGCAATACCAGAATGTCTTTCAGGAGATGTCAAAATGTGTGAACAGGTGGATGTAGCTTCACATACATTATCCATGATTTTGCATAAATTACAGTATGTTGAAATGGCCAAAGAGCCTAAGTCCAGTTTTCAGAGAGATTTAGCCGGAAAGATCTGCAGGCCATGATAAAAATCTGAAAAGACCGTACTTTCAAAGGAACTGGCTGATGTCAAAGATGAATATCTAAAGCTGAAAAAATGTCAGTGTAGAGTCCAGTTATCCTCGTTCATCCTTAAGTATACATACTGGTTAGGTTCTGAAGCTTCTAATTTACAGCAAATTTCCAGGGCAGTTAGAGGCCTGTTTGATCAAGTTCACATTCTTGTCAGGGTAATGGTCGGTCTTCCTCTGTCTTTCCGCAGAGCTTGGAAGACATTTCAGTGCACCTAGGCAGCTCTCAATGTCATGCAGGTTAAATATCCCTACCAAGTGGCAATATGCAGCAAGATAGTGAACTGACAGGTGTTTGAAAGTTTGTCACAATGATATTTAACCTACATTTATAATAATACTGCATGTTGGAAACCAGTCACAGATTATATTTTTTAGTTTCAAAAACATGTCAGCTGTTTCAGTGTCACAGACACATTCCTGCTAAGCTATCTTTCAAATTGATTGCTAAATTTATTTAATGTGAGAAACGGGCTACATTTGTGTCAACTGCTTAAATTGTAGCACTATACATGCAAGCAAGCCTACAAACAAAATACATAAGTCAACTTTAAAACACGGTGCTCCATGATCGGCTGATTGGTCTGGTTTCCTAGCAGATGGAAACCATTTTCAGTCTCAGTGCATGTTTTCCAGGCTAACATCTCACCGGAAACACTGAGCTTGTGAGATTAATGTTGGGTTCCGTGAGGCAGGAGAGCAGCAGTACAGTACTACTTAAATTACATTGGGACTGCACGCCATCCTCCATTCTCCATATATTGACATATTATCACCTTATTTAGTTGATATTGTGAATATGTTAGCAAACAGAGCAACTATTTATTTAGAGTTGTGTTTATTGTCAACTGAACAATGCAAGTTCAGTATTTTTATGGCTGTTATTGATCTCCATCCAACTCCTAAATATCCGTCTCTTTAGCTGCTAAATGCTCCTCTACTGTATGTTCATCAACTAGTCCCTAACTGTGTCTGTCTGCTGTGTGGTGACAGGTAACGTACAGTGGGCCTTTATAGCTTTTTTGCTGAAATCAACTGAGAAAAAACTGGTTAGATAAGCCTTTATAAAAGTAAAGCTGAAAGACACTAAAATGGTCTTAGGAGCTGAGAGGAACTCCATAGTAAAGTGATAATTATCTGTGGGCTTGTCACTATTAACGACTCATATAGTCATTGTATCCACTGTTGATATACAATAATTGATTAGTGCAGCTTTAATGTTTGAGAGATCCATATTGTTCTTTGTGTTCTGACGAAGGCGCTTTAATTCACTGAAAGTGTCATGAGCTACTACCTTCCTATTTTATTAATTTCACGCAGTGTGTGAGCTCAAATTGCATGAAATGTACTACGGATATCGTCCTTCAGTGTCTTGCTCGTGGACACTTCAATGACACATGCACACACGCACGCACACACACACACACACACACACACACACACGCACACTTTGACTTCAATTGACTTCTATTATAAAGCTCATGCTAGCATGCTAACCCTCTCTCTATGATCCAGCAGTCAATATTATTTCCATAACCAGCGTGGAGCCACATTGCTAATAGCATGCTGACAGTCAGTATTCACTCGGTATGTTAATGCCCCATTCTGAGCCAGGCTATGAAAGTACTTGGCCCGTTCATGTTGGTTTTCCCCATTAGAGACTAATAGTTTTAGTTGGGTTAGTGCAGTCCATTCAGATCCTGCTGTGAACATTGATTTCAATGTTTACTGAAGTAATTGTGTGCGTGTGTGTGTGTGTGTGTGTGTGTGTGTGTGTGTGTGCCC
The DNA here is from genome assembly GCF_004354835.1 of Perca flavescens. Lineage (NCBI taxonomy): Eukaryota > Metazoa > Chordata > Actinopteri > Perciformes > Percidae > Perca > Perca flavescens. The sequence goes on from NC_041347.1 coordinate 28,324,300, forward strand.
TCTGTTTACCTCCTGAGGTGCATCACAGAGCAGAAAGACAGAGAGCAAAGAGACTGACCACAAAGAGAAATATGTATTTTAACCCCTGGGTTTCATATTATTAAACAAATAGATTTCACAGTTTTGTTCCCAGCAATATTTTTTATTTTTTTTCAGAGAAAGGGAAGAGAAGAGAGATTTTACTCAAAACAAAAAGCAGTCTGTCTGCAGTGAGTTATTATAAATCTTTAATCTTGGAATTTTTTAGCCCTCACATGCCAAAGTAAATCACTCTTTTGAACATTGGAAAAAATAAAATAAAATCACTGTATTCTCGTGGAAAAATACAAGCCGTGGGTGTGTGGGGATGGGGAAGTTGTGACACACGGCCAGTTTTTTTGTTTTACACAAACCGTGAATGTTGCAGATAAAGAAGGCCAGTGGTGGAAGATGTACTCGGATCTTTTACTTAAGTAAAAAGTAGCAGTACAGTAAAAGTCCTGTATTCAAAATCTTACTTAATTAAAGTACAAAAGTTTTAGCATCAAAGTGTAATTAAAAGTACAAAAAGTAACATTACTCATTATGCAGAATCATAATATAATATTTTACTGGATTATAGTGATGCATTAATGTGTAATCACCACTAATGCTGCACCTGGTAAAGTGGTGCTAATTTGAATTAGTTTTATATAATGCTGGGTAGCATAATACATAATAATAAATCAGAATTTATCAGTTAATTTATATTTTTGTATTAATAATCTAAATCTACAGAAAAAGAAATAAAAAGCTGTGTAATACATGTAAAAAGTACAATATTTGCCTCTGAGATGCAGTGGAGCATAAAATGGAAATACTCCAGTAAAATACCTCAAATTTGTACTTAAGTGCACTGCTACTAATTACAAGGCACTGAGATTTCACTACTTCTGTAAAATAATGACAATGTATGTCTGAACTGTACTCTTGTATCACAGCACAACCTATAAAGCAGCATAGATTAGCTACATCAGTGAAACGGTGCTGAAAGTCATGTCAAACCTATACAGCCTACGATGCCTGCCTTACACATAAACATAAGCCAGGATGGATGTGAAATACGAGAAGCCACTTCTTGCTGTTCTTTTCTCTCAGATGGACTAATTGAGCTTCTCCACTCAGTCTCAACATAGACCACTTAATGGATGCTTTTATCCAAACACTTGAGGTGAAATGCCTAACCCCAACCAATCAAGCTGCTTCGTAGGGCGGGTCTTGGCGTGGCCATAGTGGGATTCATAATTTTGCTTCCAGGATGGGAGAAAAACGTGCTCTGGTTTACTGGCATTTCTTTAAACCAATCACAATCAGCTTGGGCAGCGCTGGACGCAATGACATTGCCACTGCAAAATAGCCTCGGGAAGGACCTAGTTTTGGTGGAACATGTGTATGTTCAAAGGTTGTTTTAGTTGTGCAACAGAAAACTCAGATTGGACAGATAGTCTAGCTAGCTGTCTGGATTTACCCTGCAGAGATCTGAGGAGCAGTTCACCATAGTCCTCAGAAATCCACCGGAGTTTAAAATTCCAACACAAAGAAAGCTGAAGGTAACGGACATCCGGCTAAAAAGAGGGACATCCAGCGGAATTTCCAGGGGTACCGGAGCAATCCCGGAAGTGGAACATGGTGGATATAGACTAGGAGACGCTTCACTTAGCACATATTTTCTCAGTCTCAAGAAACAATGACGTGGTATAGATGGAGAGAAAATATTTTTAAATGAGGGGACGGTGATAATAACTTGCAAATATAAGAAATCTCAATTTAACCCCTGATAACAGTGATGTCATGTTGTTACATGTTGAAAGGGTTTATGCAGACAGTTTTTTTGTCTGTATTCAATGTGTGGAATTGGCATATTTGAGTAAGGAAACAGTGTTTGAGTGTTAGATAAACCACTTTACAACATTTTGAAAGTGTTTTTGACAGCAGGTGTTAATTATTTTCAGGTAGTGCATATGTTTATTTTCAAATATAGGAATTTACGGACCATCTCTTGAATATTTTACTCTATGGGTAATTATACTTATTCAAATGAGGATGTATGAATAAACTACATGTATTTACTTTTATAAACTGTTGCTCAAAGTTAACTGCTTTTTACACAACCCACTGAACCCGCTGGTTAGTCGCAGTTGCTCATTACAAACAAGTGTTGTGCAGACAAGTTGAAAGACATTTCTTTTCAATTCTGGTGGAGATCCCAGACTAACCTTGCTCCTTATGACCTCATAAGGAGGAGATTCCAGATTGGCCCATCTGAGCTTTCATTTTCTCAAAGGCAGAGCAGGATACCCAGGGCTCTGTTTACACCTATCACCATTTCTAGCCACTGGGGGACCATAGGCAGGCTGGGGGAACTCATATTAATGTTAAAAAACCTCATGAAGTGAAATTTTCATACCAACTTTGGAGCGAGTTGTGTTGCAAGCCCAAAATGTATTTGAGTGTTTGTGCATGTGGGTGGCTGTAAGTCCGAGTCACAGTGGGTAGCTTGGTGGTTATGTTGAGCGCTTTGGTTTGTGTGTGTTGGTGCTTGGTACCCCTGCTGAGACTGGTTGGAGGGCACTCAAGGTTTATCGTCATTTTAAGCAGCAAATGAAATCTTACGGGCTTGCTGCTGGTGATTTCTTTTAGTGTTCTTGCAGAGCTTGACTCATTTATAAAGATGAACTTTTTCCTGTTTTTCTCTGCATATTCATTCATATTATGCTGTATCATTGTTCAATGATACATTACAGTTAGAAAGTACCTTGCTTGAGACAGACATTTAACTTTTATGATCCAGGTAAATAAATCTAAACAACTGAACTGACAAAAATAACTCAAACTAAATACTTTTAGATTCAGTTTGCAGTGAGTTCTGAAGACAAACATTTTGTATGAGCTACTTCTCCCCTTTAACTGAGTGCTGTACTTAAAAACATTTCATCGGTATGTTATTCAGGTGATAAAGGACCACAAGCTATCATTCGACGTTCACAGCATCGCTGTGGAAATTCACACCCTCAAAGTCCTTCATAATCTCAGAAGTCACAATAAAAGACGACAGGGTAGCGAATTCCTATTTCCAGCACAGCTCTAGTGTCAGACTGAACAGCCAGCTACTCTGCCACATCCCAAAACTCCACTCAAAATTCAAGACCACAGATAAAATCAAATAAATTAGAGCAAGCCTCACATTTAAAGTCTGATGCTCTCCCAACTGAGTCTGAGAATTTACTACCTGCTGGCCCTCTCTTGCCCGCTCACAGCCGGAACAAACATATACCTGTCAATGTTTTTGATCCGGTGTCAGTGTCAGTGTTGGCAGACTTAAAAACCAGCACCTTGCCAACCTGGCAACCTCCCACTTGGCTCCAAAAAATCAAGTTTTATTGCAGACCCTGAGAATACTGACAGAGACCCTGGTAAGAGTCTTTGATAAATGAACCTCCTGGCCTGCAAGCTGGTAACTGCCAGCAGAATGTCTGTGAACATTTCCTCTATCATCAGGGCTTTCTAATCACAAAGCATTCACCTTCATACCGCTGCCTCCATCAGCGTTTACTCACCCTGCGAGCAGCCAAGCGTGTGTGTGTGTGTGTGTGTGTGTGTGTGTGTGTGTGCGTGTGTGTGTGGCATTGTTTCCTGACTATAGTGCTTTTCTCATGTCTGGCCTTGCCAGCGATCGATCGGCATCTCCTTTGTCTGCAGCATTAACAGACTCTGAGGGGTGTGTGTGTGTGTGTGTGTGTGTGTGTGTGTGTGTGTGTGTGTGTGTGTGTGTGTGTGTGTGTGTGTGTGTGTGTGTGTGTGTGTGTGAAGCCAATACGAACTGACTTGCAGTGCATTCACCTGCCTGTGTATCCATTACCTGTTCACGGTAAGGAGACTGCCAAGGTGAAGGATTGTCTTGCAAAGCGGCGCACTGATGTCCGATAACCATCTCGGGAGGGAGAGAGGAATGATGGGTAATGGAGTTGGCTCAGTATCATGAGATCAGTATCAAGACTCATGAAATAATATGACAGTATACATTGTATTGAACCTCCATATCAGTTAAGGTTCAAAGGCTCAAAGTTTTTGTTACGTGGCTCAATTTGTTTTCACAACATGTCATAGATAGATAGATAGATAGATAGATTGATAGATAGATAGATAGATAGATAGATTATTTTCATGTTGTTCCAGTGCAACACAATCTGCTTCCTAAATGTGCATAATACTGTTAAACCAGGGTTGTTTCTATATTTATAGAGTGTGATAGCTGCAGTCCCTCAGCAAACATCGGACTCACAGAGACATGCAGTTTTAACATCAATCTCAATGTCTTGTATAATGATACAGGGAAGGTAAAAAAGAAATCCTATTAGAATAGCTTTGGGAACTGTTTTGAGCTGATATTCGGCGGTGCTGATATCACAAAGCAGTCCATTTGGCAGATATGAGCGACTGCGGTCTCTGTCTCAGCTTTCATTCCGATACTATATTTGCAGAGGCTCTCAGTGTTGGTACAGGCCGTCCCTTTGACATCTACTTAACATCAAAGTGTTTGCTGAGCTGCAGTCTATTAGAGCTACTTCCTGTTCTGTCCCTTTGCACTGAATATGACGTCCCGTTAGACTGTGATTGACTGACACTGCCCCCATTTTACCTGTATTAACATTCATCTTGGTTGATTACTATTGGCTGCGGTTTTTTACACAACCATTTAATGATATATATTAAATGGACCGAACACCTGTTAAAGACAGACTTTATTCGGGTCACCTACCCCACCTCCAGTAAAGGCTGATGTTTAGTATTTACGCTTATGGCAAGTGGCACATTAATGCAAATACTTTTGCATGTTTATTCAACCAGGAAGTACTGGACACACAAAACTCATTAGAGCTACTACTGTACCTCCTTCCCAGATGTGAAACATTTATTTAAGTAATTTCTTCTCCATAAGAACTGCATCCCTTAAAGGTACCCCGTGGAAATCAGCTGAGTCAGGCCCTCAGCAGGTAAAGATTATGTTTTATATTTTCAGAGTTTTCTTTTAAACGAAGAACTGCATTCAAACATACAACGTACAAGCAACACAATAAGATATTCACACCACTTTCGAAGGATACAAATACGATGAGTCAGCCTGCATTCCCCCCACCTCCTTATACAGCGGCCGCCAATGTAGTGAATACAGCAAAAAAACAAAACATGGAATGCTTACGGATAACAGTGCTTAACTTTTTGTAGCTTTTTTAGCGAATGTTGTTCATGAGAACAGGCTGCTCTACGACGTGTCGACTCGAATCACTGCCGTCATTAGATCTTGGTAGAAGCATGCTGCATTGTTGGCTCATTGACGCTGATGAGATTTACTCCTTGGGTATTGAAATTCAGATTTTGAATGACCTGGCGTTTTTCGATACCCGTACTATGGAGGCAAATCTGTCGGTTAATTAAAAGTATCAAAGTTGGATACCCAGTCCTGACAGACAAGACTCATAATTCACTCGAAGTTGTCCGCAGCTGTAAACATAAACTGCATTAGGAAAATCTGATTATTGCTCTGTGTAACACAAAACCTTTACAAAGACAGCAGGGTTTTATTTATTGATATCACAAGGTTGTTTCATAACTATTTTATAATCTTCTACGAAGGTAAATTGAGACACTGGAGCTCTTGATATTGAATTATTATAGCTACAGATACAAAGTCAAATGATTACATTACTTGTAGCCTGAGGCATTTCAAACTGGATCGGATGTGAGAAATGAATAAATAAGTTTTCTGATGTATTTGCAGGTCTATTTGGCAGCTTACATGGACATTTTAAGTATGTATTTTGTCAGTAAACTGCAGCAAATGAACCTGTAAAACTAAAACTAGCAAATATGCTAATGTGTAATTCATTATTAATAAATGATCATATGGGATATAACTCTTTCATAAATTCTACTTTTTTCCAAAAGAGAATGTGTGCTTAGCCAACTTTCTCTGTATAAATTATGCTAAAAATAATAGATTTTTCAGGAAATTGCCTCAAGCAATCAAATTAAAATAAAAAAAGAAAGTAAGCTTTCCCTGAGCTTGTGATGTAGATGTTCTATCACTTGTTTTTATAATCTTATTTCTATTTCTGTCTCTTAAGTGACAAACAGACAAGTTTCTTCTGTGAATAAAACTGACTTGCAGGGGACTTGTGAGTCACAAATGGAAACAAGAAAACTCTCCATCAACAACAATTTGAGAATGAGTCAGAGAGGGCAGAGGCCTGGTGCAAACTTAATAAGGCTGTTTTTTTTTCCTGCACAAGAGATACTATAAGTATAAGTTGGCGATTATGACTGCAGCGATATCTGAGCTGAATGTTATCATTCTTGAATTTCCCCTACTTGACATATCAAGGAATTTGCAACTTGCCCTTTGAAGAGAGAGAGGGAGAGAGATGGAGAGAGATGGTATAGATGGGAGGGATGGAGACAGGAAGTAAAGGTACAGGAAACATGGCAGAATCACAGAGAGATGAAAGTGATAGGGATTGAAATCAAGATGAAAAGAACACTGCTTTTAGAACCCAGATGGAGAGAGAAATATGATGTAAAGTAATGCGTGAAAACAAAAGAGTGTGCGTGTGAATGAAAACAAAAACCGAGATCCAGACAGAGATTCTTACATATGAGAGAGGGAGATAGTAAAAAGTAGAGTCTTTACAATTTCTCCCAGCAACTTACTGAACCTAAAAAAAACAGCAAAACATGTTAAGAGGCAGCTCAGAAAGTCGCCGATACAGTATGTGTAAAAGACACTTCCTATGTTTACAAGGGTTTGTTAGTTCAGTAAATAAAAGCAAATAGCCTGACATGGTAGATTTCTTTCCAAATGGAGGCTAATGTCCTGTGACACAGTAAAGTGTTTTGCATGTGTGGCCTTTAGCGGTATACTTTACAGCCTTATGAGCAGAGAGAGGGGTTAGCTGAGCAGCTGTTGTTTGGCCTCTGTTAGCTAAATGCACTTGCTGGCTAATTAGTGAAGCACTTAACGTAAGGTGACCATACGTCCCGGTTTGACCGGGACAGTCCCGATTTTGAAGTTAATGTCCCGAGTCCCGACAAAAGCCTGTCGGGACGCTAAAATGTCCCGGTTTTAGGAGTAGCGGCGTCAGACGATTTTGCTGGGGCTTGAGCCCCGAATGTTTTGAGTGTAGTCCCAAATGTAACTTTTTCCAGATTATTTTTCCGAGGCGAATAGATCGGGCAGCTACAGTACATGCAGGGTCCGACCATGTTGTGTTTGTTGCTATCACCTAGCAACCGTCTCTACGTGGTGGAAAAGCTGTGAAAGCCGGGTAAAGTTTTCGGAGGAATCCTAGCCAAATCAGTGTAATACATTGATGCCATCAACACAAAGTTAAGGAGCGCAATACTAATGATTTAGTTTGAAGTTCCTGTGACGTGATGTTTACAGTCTATTGTTCAGACTCAACCCCACGGAGCTCTGAAGAAGACCTGTGCGTCTCTTAGTGTCCACTCTCTCTGTAAAATGCAGCGCAGCCTCAGGTTATAACAGATGCGCTCTGCTGTCGACATGCTGCGGTAGATGTGTGGCGTTTGTGCTCCGTGTATTTCTGCAGTAGATTCGGTTTTCCACCTCCGATGTAGAGCAGCGTACGGCCACTTCCCTAGCTAAACTCTTTGTCTCATTCAGACACCCAAACAGGGTTCTGTGTCTGTCTGAGAGCTACAGCAATCACGTAAAACCAGACTATGGTGCAGGTAGATTTCTGAAATAGTGACTTTATTCTTGTAATAGCCTAGCCTAGCCCTTTATTTTTCTCAAAATCACGACTCCTCCAAATCACAGAGAACACAGATATACTGTATTTTGAATGTGCACAAAGTTTTGGACATTGCTCAAACACATCTGAAATATTACAGTCCAGGGGTTTATTAATAGGCCTACATTAACAACAAAAGAGCAAAACAGGAGGGAGGAGTAAATGATGCCTAGGCTACGTGTGTGCTGACTTAGCTATAATTAGAAAAGTCCATCCAAAGGAGAATACATATTTGAAAGCAATACATAATGCCTGTTAGCCTTACTTCAATATATTCCATTATGTTTTTATATTTGGATTGTAATCTATTTTTCTCTTTACATAACGATATTTGCAGCATACATTGATTCAGAAAAAGGTAGAAATAGGTGCATAAAAATTCACCAGAATGCAGGAAATGAAGTGTTTAATGCTCAAAATTTTCAATCATTTTAATTCTTTTGGTGTTATTGGAATAAATAACACTTCAAAAATCTTTTTTAGAAAAGTCTCAACATAAATCTCATTCTGAACTGAAAAAGGCTGTTGCTGCAATTTTGTTAATTTTACAGAAAAAAACAACAAAAAAACATTTATTATTAGATGAGGAGCATATGATCAAAATAATGAAGTTACTGTACTATCTATGTCTGACCTCGGCTGGCACATGTTCACGTTAAAAAGCGTGTGCGCGTGCACAAGCACTACGGTCACACGCAAAGTGTCCCTGTTTCAGCTCCCGGAAATCTGGTCACCCTAACTTAACGCTAACATTTAAGTGTTGGCAAACATTGGTAGCAAATAACCTAAATAGCCCTTAAATGTTGAACAAACTATAACCTGATCTGGTTAAAGTCTGAAAGCTGAAATGACAGATTTGAGTCGAGACCTTCAAAAAGCGTTCTTGAGAGTTGAGACTTATATAGAGACCAAGACCGGTCTTGAGTACTACAACACTGCAGAACACAACTGTAGTTTTTTTTTCGATTGCCGCCTTTTGGCCCTACACGTCCTGCGTCACAGCCACACCCCCAGACCGCCTTGATAATTGTGCCGGCAATGGCAAACCAAGATGGCGCTGTCACTCACCTGTGGAAGAGGCTGAGTCCGTTCTGAGAGTGTTTCCATAGCTTGCCAGCCCTTGGCAATGAGCAAAAAGGTCTGTTTTTCTTCAGCCCCGTTCTAAGCAGATTAGTCATCATCCACCCTTCCTCTGTGATTTTACCAGGACCCATAACACCACGCTCACCGCTGTACAGTCTCCGGAGCGATATCGGAGTACTGGCCCACCAGTAAACAGAAGGTAACTCCAATCAAAGACATTTGTGTCTGCTGAATCCTTTGGAGTTATTCTGGTTGTTAGTAGGGGCTATGTGGAAATAGATGGTCCTTTGTATATTTGACGTCTTCACTATAAATTACTATACAACTATACATTTGTCAGAGTTTCCCTCTGACTGGCACCCCAGCAAGGTCATACCATTACAGTCTTATGCTGTGTACATTTATCATAACATGCTGCATCGCCTTTTTTTAATATTAACTACTGTTTTTTTTGGCCTGAATCAATTGCTTGAGACCATTTTCCATAATTTCATATGGTGCAGTATTTATATCCATGTTTACTTTGGTCGTGTCTAGATGGTATAACCCAAGATTTGCTCGCAAGATGGTTGAGGTTAGACATTGAACGTAATACAGAAGTGTATACAAACCAAACATGCTTCTCTTTGTGTGTCGAATGTCAAAATAACTGTCAAAGTATAATCTTAACTCTAAACGCACCTACATAGGGACACATTTATACAAATGTACACATAAACTTGACAAATGTCATGATTTAAAGTGAGGTCTGCCCCCAGTGCAACCCATCTGTTCTTCAAGCCTCTAAAAAATGCTGTTATTTAGCATCTGAAGCTTCCTCAGCATTAATGAAACATGGAGAGACTCTGAGATCAATAGAATAGTTGTTGCCTTAAAGGAGAATTCCGGTCGATTTCAACCCGTAGCTCTGTTGTTTGTAAATCAGGAGTACTGTCAGTAGCGAGAAAAACGAAAACAAACGGTGCCGCCTACACTGAGTTATCCTCCTGCTAGATTTTGCACCCAACAGTCTTAAACAAGGCTTAAACAGGGCAAGTTTTAAACGTGTTTTTAGCCTCTAAACATGTTCGAAATGCCATTACTAGTGCTTAGCCATGTGCAGTTATTCCTTACGAGGGAACACAGCGAATTTGACGGCAGTAGATGTGACAGAAAGGCATAAAAGTTGTGTTAATCCTTACCTCTGTTTATGTACTGCTTTCCGGTCAAGTCCCCACCAATCGAGTGCCGATCTCATACAATCCAATATTCCAAAATGTATTTTTTCCACAAAAAAACGATTTGCCGAGGTCCTGTCCATAATAATGAGCATGTATCAACAGGCTGTAACCTGACACCGCAGTGAAGCAGAGCTGACCTGCAGTTCAAAAGTTCAGCAGCTCATTTGCATAGGTAACCTAGCAACGGCGGAGTCTGCCTGTCGGCAGAAGCAGGGAGGAGCTCACAGAGCCACCACATGTGATTGGAAATTAGAAATGAATCTAAAGGGAACCTGCAAGCACTGCTAAACAGAGAAGAAAAATACAATTGGTGTTAAGACAAACACCTAAAAAAAAGTGTTTTAATCAACAGGAGGCATTTCCAAATACATACCTAAAACAAGCTTCCAATTGTAAGGTATGATCACACACACAAAAAGAAAACACGCATAAAATATATAATGAATTGCAAAAAAGAAAGCTGCGCTGCAAGTAACCAGAACTCACATATACAAACACACATTCACAGAAAAGACACATGGACGCAATCAGTCAAGTAGGAGTGAACAGATATGATGCCAAGAGAGCTGCTTTCATGGCCAGCCAACTGTCCCAGGGTACGTGTGTGTGTGTGTGTTTGTGTGTGTGTGTGGAAAAAGTGTGTGTTTATATTACTTCAGCACTTCTAACCCTCTTTCAGTCCAGAAAATTAATTGTGCATGTTTGAATGTGCTTGTGTGTGTGTGTGTGTGTGTGTGTGTGTGTGTGTGTGTGTGTGTGTGTGTCTGTAGGGAAATCCCTGTGCTGGGTACATGGTACACACCTTCTGCCAACTCTGAATGAGTTGTCGTCCAAAAAATGTGTCATGCACGCACACATGCAGTCTTATGATTGCACACACATTGGTGCACAAACACACAAAGCACAGAAAGTGATGGAAATGTCTCAGGAAATTAGTTCTTTTATTTTATGACACAGTATGTCATTTATAATTTCATAGATTTTTAATGACAATTCCGTACTATATCTGTGGATTAGAACAGCCGTGTGGTTAATGCTGGATTGAACTACAGTAAAAGCTGGATTTGAAGCCAATGCAAGGGGTACATAAATCTTTAAGTAGTCTTCAAGTGGTAAAGCTGTGAGAACACTGTTGCTATGTAAAAAAATACATTGCCTTCTTCTCTTTTCTAAAAAATGGTTTTATTTCAGTTAGCCGAATAGCTGGTTTGATTTGCATTGAGAGATGATTTTATGGAAAGTAACCTGTGCCAATCTCTAGGTATGGTGAAGGGTATGTGATGATGTTGGGCTATTTTAATTCCAAAGGCCAAGGGAACTTTATCAGGATGCATAGTATCCTGGATCCATGAAATAACTGGCCTTTAAAAATAAAAATCTGCCTGTCTCTATGGGAATTTAACACAGGGGTGTGTATATTTATGCCCCCTGTATTTTAAGGAATAACATATTTACAATACATTATTCATTCAAAAAGAAAATTGGTGTCCTTAAAGGTTGGATTTTTCCTCATTTTTTTAATTAAGGCATTAAAATCAATTTCCAAAAGATGATTTTTTATTCCTCTTTTTATTCAACTTTAGCAGGGGTTCCTATACTCATGAGCAGCACTGTATGGCTTGGCACCTTGATCGTTCAAATGCTCTTCCGCATTTCAATGTCCACATCCTTCATTGAAAGAATATATTGACATCACATATTCAACTACTGCCATTACTACTAACACAGATACAATTCAGGACCACAACAACAGGCCAAAACTCTTTTGGACCTTTATCGTTTATGTATATGGTTGAGGAACAAAAGCAAAAAACAAGATTAAAAGTCTGAAAGGAAGTCTAGGGTAAGGGTATTATACTATATATATATATATGCTTTTAAATAACTGAAAGAACAATACAAATCTCTTAATTCTGAAACAATTAGAAATAAAAGAACATATTTGTTTCATCAAATGTCAGCTTTCTCTGGGAAGGAAAAGTGCAAGTACAAGTTTTTTGTTTTGTCTCTCATTTGCTCTTAATGGATATTTTAATGACACTGGCTGTCTACTATTCCCCTCTCTCTTTTACCATTACCGAGAGAGAGAGAAAGAAGGTGAAAAAAGAAACTGTGAAAATAAAAAGGGTAACGAGGTGGAGGGAAATGATTATATGAGAGTGTGAGAATGAGGAAGAGAAAGAGAAAGATACTAAGAGTGAAGAGAGGTTAACCATGCGTTTTCTTGCCAGGGGTGCTATAAACTGCTGCTCTTTGCATTTGTGGCCATTTGGAGAATGGATTGAGATGGTTTCAGGATGAATGGTTTATTGTGAGCTGTTAGTATCTGTGGTGTGAATTGAGAGCTGGTTTATTTGACCTGGTCTGCATTATTGAAGAATCCTCTCATTGGAAATGATGGTCTGCTAATTGGATTTCTCCAGACCCCACTATCCCCCACCAATTTAAAGCAATCACTCTATCGCTCTGTATATGTCTCTCTCGGACTCTGTCTTGTCTCGTTAGTCTCATTACTCAGGTTAATTTTCTATTTTTTCTCTCTCAGTCTGTGCCTCTCTTTAATCTTGGAGCTGTGTTGGAATGATGAGTCTTCATGTGTCTGGAGAGCCTCTCTATTCCTCACTCAATATGTGTTTCTTTGATATTTAAAAGCATGGTGATCTAATCATCTGTACTGTATATGCTAAAACGGTGCACGGTTCTCTGCAGCACCTGCTTCTAACGCTCCTTTTCTTACGGTCTCCCTCCGTCAATATGTCACTGTAGATTACTTCCAGCTGTCGTTTGTATCGGTTTAAGTTGCAGAGACTCTTTAATGAGAGGTCTACAGTTGGGTGCTACATTCACAGATCTCTTAACTACAGTACACCTTCTATAGAGGTGTAACTCTCTGTGATGAATGCTGCTGTTAATAAGGGAAATTAATTCATGTTAATGTATGCATACTGTACATATGTGTAGACCGGTGTGCAAGGAACTCTGCTATTAGAGTGTATTTGTGCTGTAAACTATCATAGAATCTATGAGTTGATTGGAGCATTTTTATCCTCTTTAAACATACCAAAATCATCATCATCATCATCATCATCATCATCATCATCATCAATAAAAGCCACATCTGCCCAAGACTTCATCTGCTTTCTGGCTAAAAGGCTTTGACTTTGAGTACTGTGCAACAGTCTCCCATCTGGGTCTGTTGTGAGACTTTTCATTTTAAAAGATGATGTACCTTCCAATCTTCCACCTGTAATATAATCTGATGTATTCAGCAGGGACTCTAGATTTTGAGAAAAAGTGTTCCTATCAACACTAATCCAATTTGTTATTCAGTATGAACTGATATGAAAGCATCCAAATGTATGAGCTGAAATTGCATTGCAGTAACGGAGACACTAACTGCATGTTAAAATCTGGGATCCATAATGACTTTTATGAATATATTGCTCTTACATCAATCTTTATGGTTATAGTGTGGGTCAACACCAGACATACCACATTCACAGTGACAGGAGATTTATATTAAGAGTTTTTTTATCAAGTTTGTTGGCTTGCACCTGTCTTATGAGAAAGTCAAACTTATCTAACTTCATCAGTTCAGTAAACAATATATTCAAGATCACAATGTCTGGGCAGGCATATTTTCACTGCACAACAACAACAACTAGTTGAAACAAAGAGAGAACAAAAAGCAATAATACAAAATGTGCCATTGGTGATGAACTGTTACACGCTGTTTAACAGATTGACTCATGACAAGGCAATATGAGAGTGCACAATGTCTTTGCAATTAAGTGCAAACTGCACTTTATAGCTCAGTACAAATGCAATGTTTCAAGACAAAGAGGTTTTAATCATATGTACAAAATCAAAGTACATATAAATATTCCGAGATGGATAAGTAAATGCACAATACAACATTATGTCATCAACATAAATAGACATCAAAATACTAATTACTCCATTGTTGATGGTAAAAGGGCAATATTTACTTTAGGGAACAAACTGGGACAATATTAATCCAATCCAATATATGGACATTAAATGGATTGTGAAACATCATTCATTTAGCCTAATTGTTGTGTTTTGCCCTAACCAATCCGTAGTGAGTAAAAAGTCACTTTGTTCAGTTTAGAATATTGATGGCACTTGGGATGAAGGACTTCTGAAATACATTTTTAGTTGCCAGAGGGACTCTATTGTGCCTCCTGGAGCTCAAGGGCTCAATAGCTGAAGTGAGGATAAGATAGATCTGCCAGGATATTCCTTGCTTTTTTTTCACTTCCTTTCTGTAATACATTTATAAAGGTTTTAGGTTGCCCTAGTTTGTCAGCTGCAGAGATCTTTATTTTCATGACTTAAATACAAATAGTATATATGTGTACCTTCCCAGGTAGCTTAGTACTGTATATGCTCCTTTTCCACAACACTTACCGCCTACAAATGTATTGATACACATCAGGGAGCTGCCCAGTCCAACCAGTCTTATGTCGCTGTCTTCCAATCAGCAAAAGGAGCAACATGCCTTGTTCATGCATTGTCTTGTGATTTCTCCCCCTCCCCCTCCCGCCCCAAGACTGATACAGACTCCTCTCTGTGTCTGTGCTCCTTTGCATTGTGATAGGTTGCCATCAATGAGAAAATGAGCCATCTTACATCCCATCTTATTTTTCAACGGCATGCAACAAGGGGCAGCGTTATGAAAGGCTTATTCAAAGGGCAAAAGTTCCCTTTATTGAAAATCGTTTGTTCTGTGAAATGTATTCACAAAGCCTGCCACAGTCTCTCCTGTGTGCAATGAACCATGCATTCTAATAGATGGTCATAAATGACAGAATTAATAATTGACATCCTGCCTGAAGAGCCTCTAATGAGCGTTGGTTTGAGCCAGCAGCCCTCAGGGGAAAATAATAATAATAATCTATTTATGAAATAAAAAGGTTATTATGCCGCGTCACACATCTGAAATAGGTTCCTTTTTTAATTTTAAAAGCAGATGTTGCATGGTATATAAACTCGGACTGTACACAAGGACTGTACCTCCAAATCTACCTTCCTACGGTTGAGACTCTGGATTTCAATAACAAGGCAAGTCAAAGTTACACTGCTTTGGTATGTGTGTGACTGCATGTGTGTGTTTCAGATGGCCGAGGTAGAAAGGATATGACCGGGTGTATTATTGATCACAGACAGGTAATCACAAGCTCTGATCCTTAATTACACCTATAGATTAGCTGACAGTAGCAGCTGCGTCTGTACACCCTCCACTCTAACTGACGAGGTCACTGCAATGACAGTCACTCTAAAATGTAGTTGCCTTGCAGAAGTCACACAGTCAATACAGTATAATGTCAAGTACAGCGCAACTGACAGAAGCCAGTTTTCCACAGCCGTGTCAAATTGAGCTGATTAAGGCAGACGATAATTCAGATTAATACCTGGATCATTACCAGTTAAAAAATCCAAAGCACAAACTGGAAGATTGACTGATTAGAAATCCACTTATATGTACAGTATACATATTACTATATGTGTGAATGTAGCAGATAGCTCTTTAGCAAGTAATCACAGGCATGAAATTGTACTTCTGGTAATCTTGCCTCCTTTCCAAAATTTTTTACAGAAAGTGTTTCTTTGGTTGATCCTTTAATAAATAGTTAGGGAAAATTAAGCATTTTTTTTACCAATCTGCCAAAAAAATGTCTTACCAATAGCTTTTTTTTTGTGTTCCTATTAGGTGTCTAGTAACATCTCCCAATTTGCTGGAGAGCCAATCAAAGTTGGGTGCCCAGAGGGCCTGGGTAAAAATAGTGAAAATATATATATTTTTTTAACCAATATTAGCTTTTGAGATGTCTAACTACAGTAATGACACCTGCTATGCACATGTTCAGTATAATTACCTCTCTACACGTGGAGAAAGAGCAGGAGCGCTGTAAGAAAATATAACATAGTCACTTTCTGGCACGGTAAGTAAATCCATTTTGCTGTTTAAAGTTTAGATGACTATAAATGTATGTATAGCCCCCTAAACCATTTGTATCCAGCATCCAGCTTAAGTTAGCTAACATTAATGTAAAATCTAGTAGCTTAGCTACATAAACCATTGTAAATACTCCCTGTTTTGTTGATTAACTTTAATTGTGTTGTAAATTGTCTAATTTTATAGAGGGCTCACTATATAATTCAAAGTGAAATTACTGTTCATAGTTACACATAATCTATTAATGTGGCTGTATGGACCTATTCTGCATGATATGTTTGTGTAGTCAAAAAAGAGAAATTGTTCACCGAGCTGCCTTGTCTTTTTAGGACAGTAAGATGAGAAGAGGATACAACTAATTGCCATGCTTTGACGTGCTTCATCTGTGGTGGTCCTGGGACTGAGATGCAAAAATCTCAAAAGTCACTCACAAAGGTTATCAGCAGCTATTATCTTTTGAGATAACACAATGGGGCACTGATTAAGTGTCCATATGTGACAAGATGGGAATGAAAACAGGTTGGTAAATCACATTGTACACAAATGTATCTTAACTGTACCGGAATCATTTTCCAATACTAAAACATATAAACATCAGTGACAGGGGCAGTAAAGGAAACTTTACTCCTTCCTTACTCTCTTACGATTTTACGATTTTGACGTCTTTGAGAGCAATTTATTGAAAAGCTCATTGCTGTATCTCAACCAGCTGTCCTGTTTCTACAGTGAGTATAAAGTGTCACAAGCCTGTGATTATCATAGAGGTCATAGCAGTCATTTCATCCAGGGATGTTAAATTATCAAACTAGCATTGCACTGTTCAAGGGGCCGATAAACCCACTCACATTTGACATACCAAGCACAATGGGCACACAGGCAGATGAACCTGGCTAATTGGTGCCGAATGCTGACACAGGACTGGAAAGATGGAGATGACCCCTAGCTGAAGTACCATGTGGATTTCAGAACCGAGCTGTACCATCGTTCGAGAAGTGTATCCATTGCCAATCATACAGTTTTTATTTTTATTTTTCATTCAGTGAATGTTGTAGCCACTTTCCATCAATCAATCCTTTCAATTAATCATTTCAATCCAGTACATGTTTGTGGCATGAATAAAAACTTCAAAAAATTGTCTTTCATCCATCCATAGGACAAGATGCGCAGGACCAACGAGGCTTGAGGAACATTAAGAGGAGTCTCTCCACTTCACATCAGAGGAGAGAAGAGGGGACATTGTGTGTCATTATCTCCATATTTCCAGTCCTCATGTAGTCTGTTGATCAGCACTGCATCATCTACGATCTCAGAATAAGCTAATAGCTGCTGATAACCTTTGTGAGTGACTTTTGAGAGTTTTTGCATCTCAGTCCCAGGACCACCACGGATGAAGCACCTCAAACCATGGCAATTTGTGGTATCGTCTTCCATATTGTCTTAAAAAGACAAGGCAGCTCGGTGAACAATTTCTCTTTTTTGACTACACAAAACATATCATGTAGAATAGGTCCATACAGCCACATTAATATATTATGTGTAACTATGAACAGTAATTTCACTTTGAATTATATAGTGAGCCCTCTATAAAATGACACAATTTACAACACAATTAAAGTTGATCAACAACACAGGGAGTATTCACAATGGTTTATGTAGCTAAGCTACTAGATTTTACATTAATGTTAGCTAACTTAAGATGGATGCTAACATTCATTTAACTTGCAGTAACTAAGAGATAAAAATGGTGTAGGGGCCTATTCATAAATTTATAGTCATTTAAACTTTAAACAGCAAAATGAATTTACTTACCATGCCAGAAAGTAACTTTGTTATATTTTCTTGCAACGCTCCTGCTCCTTCTCCACATGTAGAGAGGTAATTATACTGAGCCTGTGCATAGAAGGTGTCACCCAAAAACTATTGATTTTGGGTGAAGAATGGATTAAGGAGTCATTTTTATTCAGAACGAATGGCTTGGATGGATTCAGCACCCCTAAACACCCTTAGTTAGACATCTCAAAAGCTAATATTGCTAAAAAATATATATTTTCACTATTTTTACCCAGGCCCTCTGGGCACCCCAACTTTGATTGGCTGAATTGATTGGATAAATTGGGAGGTGTTACTAGACACCTATAGGAACACATGGTAAAAAGCTATTGGTGAGACATTTTTTTGCAAATTGGCAAACTAACTTTCCCTAACTAAAAGGAGAAACATGATATTGGGGAAAATGTTAAACCGTCTTTCCTGGTTTTTAGCACACACTCATCTTGAATGGGCTTGTTTGCAAGAAATTGTTGCTGAGAGCCATGTGCCTCAACCTTATAGCAACATGTGCTGACTGGAACCAAAACAATGAGCTAAAAGCAGTTAGCAAAAGCTGTAGAGAGCTTCGGAGTCAGTGTGTTTGGCATTCTTGAAGAATGTTTATGTGTTTAATGTTTAACATAGGGTTGAAAAGGATGTATGGTTAAGTACTTGACGCTTGTTATTGCTTTACCAAGCAATTACAAGTACTGTATGTATATGCAGCAAAGGACATGCTGGACACAGTCAGCCATCCAAATAAAGACGTGTTAGAAATGTCCATTAATGTCTCAGTGAAACTGTCAGCTGATGCATTACAACCCCCTACCCCTGAAACCATCAACCATCCCACCCCGTTACATAGGAACTACCTCAGCATCATCTGCTTTCTTAGTATATAAGAAGAACTCAGCTACAATCAAAGAGTAGTCATAATCAGTTGGGGAGGCTAGTCTTAGGATCCTTTCTGAATAGGATATGGGACAGGGTAGATCCTATATCGGATCTGCTAGAATGGTCAAGGTAGTTGGGTTAAGACATGGGGAGTGGGGATTGGTTAGGGTTGGGGTAAGAATACCAGGGTAAGCCAATCAGAGGCAGAATAAGGCGGGCCACAAGGCACATCCTTTGACGTCGACGCTACATCTAGCGGATCCGATCTAGCATCTACCATGGGACAGGGCTTCATTTCCTGTCTCACTTACCCTTGACATTCCAACACAAGCACAAACACAATTTTATTACAAAAAATAGATATAAAATAGATTGGAATCTGTAGTGTATGTATGTGTGTGTGTACATGTGTGTGTGTGTGTGTGTGTGTGTGTGTGTGTGTGTGTGTCAGTATCTACTGAGGGACAAAAATCTCCTCTCTTCTTCTTATGTCATTATGAGTTGAGTCTCACGTTTTAACTTATGATTTTAAACATCCTCTTGTGAGTGCCAGACGCAATCAGTTTATAAACCCAGACAGGCCCAAAGGAAGCCAGTTAACGTGTGGGTGTGTGAGTGTGGGTGCTTGATTGTCTCCATCTTGTGTTGGCATGTGTGTGTATTTTCAATACTATGACTGTGTATCAGACATTAGAGGCCTGTCTTGGACTGAATCCTTCCCTGCTGTTCATGGGTCCCTTTCAGCTTTTCAATTAAAAAGTGGCACGCACCGCCTGCTTGCCCCCTTGGAAATTACAAGAGCACATTGATTTAAAACAATGTTTTGCAGGAAAATCATCTCATGCTCAAAATTTATCAAGAAAATGTTAGGAGTGCGGAAATGAAAAACAGGAGTAATGAATCATCTCTATTTGATGTTTTCATGGAGACCATCTGCGGAATCCTGCAGATTTTGAGTCTTTCTAATTTCAATTCAAATTCTATTAACACTAAGATGAACATCTGCCATGCAAAATTGCTTTGGCAGAATGGTCCCAAATAGCTCAACAAGTGGTGTCTGTTATCCCACTGACAATTCTGTGCTGCTTTGTCTTCGCTCTTTTGCAGTTTTCACTTGGCTTGGTTTAATAACTTTGCATTGTGACGACTGTGATTTCCCCCAACACTCTCTCTCTCTCTGTCTCTCTCCTTCTCTGTGTGACAACATTGCGGTGGGACAGTTTCTTGTTCTGATGTCTGTGTTTTCCCTCAGCTTTCACTCTCGGCTTGTAAGAGCTTAACCAGCGGCTCCCTGTGAGCCCGAGCATAATTACAACAGCAGCAACATCAGCTCAGCTATTTTGTCTGACAACAAAACTGCTTTGCAGACAAAGACGTACAGGCTTTATTCGATTGAGGTTTGTGTGTGTTGTGTGCGTGTGCTCATGCAATGCTTTTCAGTGTGTGTAAAGACATGTGTGATATCTTCATTGTTCTTGGTGTGTTTTTCCCTATGTGGGAGTACATTCAACCATTAATTCATTTGAAATGTATGCGTGCCTGTCTGTAACTCAAAGTCATTATAATAGAATAGAATATAATAGTCTTTCACATACAATCATTCCATCTGCTATTGTCACTTTGTACATTTAGTATACGTCCCCATGTTGTACTATTAGTGTATAAATATAAACAGTTACTTTACCATATGATGGTTTGAATCATAAACAGAGTGGAGGCTGGCAGGAGATTTCATTTCATTTATTAAACAGGAAAAATTTAAAAGCAACAATTAAGTTACAATAAACAGGTTTTCAGCAGGTTCCTGTTAATGCAAGGCATTAATAAGTCAGCAGTTGTTGCTGTATTTGCACAAGTAAAATGATGAAAAACATAATACAAAAAACTGAATTGGATGAGACTAAAACACCCATTTGATCAGATGGAGGCGTCTTCATTTGTCATTGACACCTTCTTCTTTCATTTAGAACTAAAGTTTAGGATGTAATTTAGCATGTTCGTGAAGCAGCCAGCAGCACTCCAGTGATACAAAAGTGATCATCTTTCATTTGTTTTATTTAAAATCAGTATCAAAATGCTGTCCATACCATAGCAACAGTGTTGGGAGACAATTAGTGCAAGATGATGGCTGTATTTAAAGACTAATTTAACATTAGGCTCAAAAGCAATGATTTGCTGCCCTCACCAGTTGAAAATGTCAAGCCTATTTCACCTCTGACCATTCCCAGCGTCACTGCTAGTTGGGTGTTGCCAGAAGAAATGTGCTTTGTTGCATCTAGAGTGCAATACAGTGCGGATCGGGCCGCAGTTTTCTTTCCCGGCGCGCGGCCCGCGTCCGACAGAGCAGTAACCGAACCCGACCCGAGCCCGACAGGCATTAAGATATTTACGTCCGAGCCTGACAGTTAAAATCTCATTTTTTTTCTCATACTAATGATACATGTACATGTAGCCTAATATGCACATGTTTCGTTGTCTCAGCTACATAAACAAATTTCCGCACACAGGAAGACAGATGTTAGGGTAATATTTAAAATGTATTTTAATCACAAAAACAAACCTTTGCATCAAGTGAAACAGGCCCATTGGCTACTTAAGTAATAAGCTGTTTTAAATTTAAAATGTTCAATGCCTTATCGCGGTGATGTGACCGAAAACGAACCGAACCCAAACATCATTATTAAATATCTGTCCAAACCCGGCCTGGCCCGTCGGGTCCCGTCGGGTCCTGTCAGGCTCGGGTCGGGTATCCATCCTCTAATCTGCAACCATACTTAACAGAGATGTCACGGGGTCCAGCAGTACACCTCAACATCACTGCGGCAAGGTGATTAGTCAAACCACTGGTGGTCAGGAAAAACAAGATGTTCAGGGGCTTCAGTTATTCTCTAAGAGCACGTCCACCCTATTCCTCAACCCTTTTGCCTACATTTTCTCACTAGTAGTACAAGGATGTCAACAAGCCATGAACACAAATCAAAGTTGCTATGGGTATTGTACAAGAGGGAAACAGCTTTCTGTATTCAGACCACAGTTTGAATATGAGAAGTACCTATATCTGAACCAGCCCAGACTAGGGATGCTGTTGAGTGATTAACATAGAAACTTATTTTCAAAAGACAGACATTTGTTTCATTCAATAGGACAACTTTCTGTGTCTGAAGCTATTGAGGAAGAGAGGGTGGGGGGCAAGGTGGAGGGTGGGGGTGTGGCCTTGACCAACTGCCACTTTGCTCGTTTGAAAGCCATGATGTCTCTCTCTCTCTCATGGGTGGGCCAAATTCTCTGGGCGGGCAAAGCAGAGAAAGGGGAGGTAACCTTGCTCCTTATGACCTCATAAGGAGAAGATTCCAGATCGGCCCATCTGAGCTTTCATTTTCTCAAAGGCAGAGCAGGATACCCAGGGCTCGGTTTACACCTATCACCATTTCTAGCCACTGGGGGACCATAGGCAGGCTGGGGGAATGCATATTAATGTTAAAAAACCTCATAAAGTGAATATTTCTTATATAGGACGTTTAGATGTTGAGTTTAAATGATTTATTCCCTTCATGTTTTGCTTCTATTTTCAGTTGTTGTATGGGGGTGCGAGTTGATTCATTACTGTGTATTTACATCTCCAGTAGGACATTTAAGAATGACAGGATCAAAGATGAAGGATGTATGATTTATGGATACTTTTAATTAAAATGTGAAGTTTAAGCGTTTATTTATTCATCTTGTGAATTTGTCAGGGGTTCAGTGGGGGTTGTGGCTACCATTCAGCACTCACTATCTCTGATTCAAAACTTATAAAAGATGTAGAAGTGTGAGGATTCATCAACTGTTGCCTGGTGTTGTACGTAATAGACCTTAATAGCGCTGTGATTGACAGCTTAGTTGAGAGTGGAGCAGTGGCTGTGCCGTGCCGGTGCCTGAACGAATTAGACTCATCTATTAGTGATAGTATGGGTTTCACGAACATAGTCTGCGGAGAAAGAACGTGCCGAGAAAGAAAGGGAGGCCGAGCAGAAGAGAAGCAGGAAGGACAATCAGGGAAACAAGAAAGACAAAAGACAAAAAAAGTGAGCTGGAATTAGCAAGATGAAGAGCCAAGGGAAGAAATAAACTCTAAGAGAGAGTGGGAACCTTCAAATTTTCCCCAGAAGGCCCTCAGAGTAAGAAGATTTTATTAGTAATTGATCCAAGTGCACTGAAGTGTGCATGATAAAATGCTTGACAGATGACTACATTAGTTTGCATTGCAGACATTTTGGGATTTCAATGGTTCCAGACAGAGACATAATTTAAAAGCGCTATGCTCCCAGACATCGGTATTGAGTTTGATGTTATATTACAACTTTTAAGACAAACGCCCGCTTACATAGTACTTACAAAACAACAAAAAAAAAGAGAGACAAAACAAAGTCAATAGCTAGTGTGAAATCACAGCATTGTTTTAAAACCTGTCTATTTGGAATGATAAATAAATGAATAAACATTAGTTGTTTGCCCATCAGTGCCATGCTGCCAGTAAGATCTTAAGGATTAATCAATCTGACATCTGTGCAGCTTGGATATAATTTGGATGCTCTGCTACTGATGGAAAATGGGCTGACATTTAATTTAAAAATGTTTGCTGTGAGTGAGACGGTGAGGTCTCTGGCTTTAATTCCGAACATAGCTGAAATCTGTTTTACATTGAGATTGTTAGTGGGCAGATTCCAGCTTGAGGTTCAGTTGGGAGTGATGGTTAGCAAAAAGAAAATCGTTGTAGTGTGAAGACTGCTAACAGACAGGTCCAGAATACATTACGTTACTGCTTTTTACTTCTTGGCCCTCCACAACCATGGTTAACCCATTTTACCTATCTCATTAGAGCGTTTCCTCAGAACTGTGTTGGTGTGTACACACAGTTAGGGCAGGAAGACGTACACATTAGATGTTCTCCATGAAGTTTGGTGAACTCCAGGTTCAACCTGGCAGAAGTTTAATTCGACAGAATAACAGAAAGAAAACACCTGAGTGTGAGTGAATCTCTTAAAGGACTGGGAGTGCAGAACAGGAGCCAGTTTCACGTAGATATTGTAGACTGGTGGTCTGTAATGTTTGGTAGTTTGAAAAAAATCCAGAATTAACTATGGGTTAATAAATTAACCCATAGCAAATTAATCAAACGTAGTACATCTAAGAACTGGACAGCTTTGTGCAAAGGATACTAATTGACTGTTAGTTTGATTTAAGCCATCGTCAAAGTTTACCTTTGTGAAACTGTCTCAGGGTTTAACAAGACACTAATGTAAAAAAAGAAACAGTCACAGTCACACAGGCTCACAGTGTGTAACAAGAAATTAAGTCAGAGCAAGCAAAGACTAAAAACAGTTCACTGCAGGAAGGCAGGTCAAAGACAGGCAGCAGGTCTAAACACAGGTGGCAGATTACAGGCACTTTAACAGGAACAGGCAGACAGGAGCTGCCGTCAATGCAATGGCAGCAAAACAACATTGACAACTACCAATTGGGAATGGGAGAGTGGTATATGTACACAGGGGGAGAGGTGTGGATTGATGTAGGAATGAGGGACAGATGTGCAGAGAATTGCAGGGTCAGATGACTGACAAGGAACGCTTGTTGAGGGCAGCTGTTAAAGAGGTGGGGAATAAGAGGGTCCGCAGGCAATACAGGAGGCCTTTCTCAATCTGCGTTTATGTCTGAATGTCGGTTTCAGGGATGTGAGGGCTCACTAGCGAGACAAGACTAACCAGGACAGAGGCAGTGTAGTGTATGATGTACAGTAAGTCTTTGTTTTATCTTAAATATACACTACAGTGAGGATAACAGTGAGGTGCACAGGTGTGTTAAAGTGTAACTAATTTACATTGGTTGTACTGGGTCCTCCTGTTCTTGGGATTTTCCACTCTTGTCACACTCCAGGCCTCAACTTGCCAAAATCATAGTGTAAACACAAAGGTCCAGTAATGTGGAGTGAACAAGACAGTGGAAATTATTTTACAGTTACCATATACAAACAAACTTGTTTTTAACCAGGTGATGTCTTAATTACAATTGTGGTATGTAGAAAGGGTTTAGATTTGTCTTCTTGGATCTGCAAAACCTTCATTGTAAGTCTTACTTACTGTCCAGGTAGGGTGACCAGACGTCCCGATTTGACCGGGACAGTCCCGATTTTCAATTGTTTGTCCCGAGTCCCAACAAAAGCCTGTCGGGACACAAAAATGTCCCGGTTTACACCAGGAGCGGCGTCAGCCGATTTTGGCGGGTCTTCAGCCCCGAATGTTTTGAGTGTAGCCCCGAATGTAACTTTGTCCAGTTTATTTTTCCGAGGCAAATAGAACGGGCAGCTACGTGCGGGGTCCGACCATGCTGTATTTGTTGATATCACCTAGCAACCGTCTCTCCGTGAGGAAAGCCGGGTGAAGTTTTGGGAGGAATCCTAGCCAAATCAGTGTAATAGCCTACATTGATGCCATCAACACAAAGTTTAGGAGCGCAATGCTTTCCAGTCTACGGGTCAGACTCAGACACACGGAGCTCTGAAGCAGACCTGCTTGTGTCCACTCTCTCTGTAAAATGCAGCGCAGCTTCAGGTTTATGGACGCGCTCAGCTGTGGACATGCTGCGGTAGATGTGTTGCGTTTGTGCCCCGTTTATTTCTGTAGTTTCCGTTCTCCACCTCCGATGTAGAGCAGCGTTCAGTTACTTCTCTAGCTAAACTATTTGTCTCATTCAGAGACCAGACACCCAAACGGGACTCTGTGTCTGTCAGGAGGTCTGAGATCTGCTGTATCAGCAGAGCAATCACGTAATGCACAGCAGACTATATGGTGCAGGTATAGATTAGTTTCTGAAATCTAGTGACTTTATTCTTTATTCTTCTCTACTAACCTAACTTTATTTCTCTCAATGTCACGACTCATCGTCTCCTCCAAATCACAGAGAACACATATACTGTATTTTGAAGGTGCACAAAGTTTTGGACAGGAGCAGAAATCTTGCTCAAACACATCTGAAATATTACAGTCCAGGGGTCTATTATAAATTCAAATAAATTAATGTATCATTGAGGTGAATAATTGTCATATGCACATTTAAGGATGTTACTTCCTCACCAAAAGACGCCAAACAGGAAGGAGGAGTAGCCTAAATGATGCCTAGGCTACAGATAATTGCAGGTTGCAGTATACATTGATTCAGAAAAAGGTAGAAATGTATGCATAAACATTCACCAGAATGCAGGAAATGAAGTGGTTATGCTCAAAATTTTCAATAAATAATTGTAATTCTTTTGGTGTTATTGGAATAAATAACACTTCAAAGAATCTTTTTTTAGAAAAAATCTCAACATAAATCTGACACAAAAAGGCTGTTGCTGCATTTTTGTTAATTTTACAGGAAAAAACACTATTATTAGACGAGGAGCCTACGATCAAAATAATGAAGTTACTGTCTGTGGATATGTTTGACCTGGGCTGGCACATGTTCACGTTAAAAAGCGTGTGCGTGCACGAGCACTACGGTCATGTGCAAAGTGTCCCGGTTTTAGCTCCGGGAAATCTGGTCACCCTATGTCCAGGTGCACCTGACCAGAACTAGAAACCAATGTTTGTACCTGTGCAGCTTCTGATCAACATGTGAAATAATGACGAAATTGCTCAAAGTGATCATATGTTTTCCACTAACCTTCCACAGCACAGTGGGAGAAAATGTCTGGTTCACAGTGGCTTTTTATAATAGCCAACTAGAAGTAAAATACACTGTTTGAAAATTCAATGTAATAGCTCCATAAAAAAGCTTGGAGTTGTCAGTGGCTCTCGGCGTGAAGAGAACAACCTAGCAATGAACTGTCAATTAGCCCAGCTAACAAAGGTAACAAGATGAGACTTAGAGACGCACACTTTGTGTGTTTGTGTTGTGTGTGTGTGTGTGTGTGTGTGCGTGTGTTTGATGTTTTGTCTTTGTGTGTGTGTAGGCGTATATCAATGTGTGTTTTGAACGTGCACAGACAGGAGTGCATGTGTGTGTCGACGGGCTAGGAAGCTAACAAGCCGAGACACAGTAAGTGTCAGTTAACTTTAACAGTAGAGACATATAGTGTGTGTGTGTGTGTGTGTGTGTGTGTGGGGGGGGGGGTGTCAGCATGAGTAGAAAGAAAAAGAAAAGAGACAGAGTTAACTTGGCTAATGAAGTTAACAAGACACAACCTCTGTCTGTGTGTGTGTGTGTGTGTGTGTGTGTTTGTGTAAACCTGGCTAAGCAGTAAAGAAACATTCGTCATTCTAATCAGCTGTGTCACCTTTCATTTTTTAAACATCTAACCTCTATTCATGTCTCGATGTGCTCTCTATCAGTTTTCTTCCTATGCTTGTTCTTACTTCTGCTGTTTCTCTCACTTCAAGGGAATTTCCCATGTTTGACAATGTGAGTCTAAAGACATTAGTGTCTAGTAAAAGATTTCAGAAACATGGACTACAGCAAGACTGACGTCATTCAGAAGAAAAAGTGTGAGCCCATAGGGCTAATCCCTATGGGAAAAACAACAGATATTATCTCAAACACTTCCCTTTTAGTCCAACTAATAGTACACCCAGAAAGTAGTCCCATGGAAACCCGTGTCGTCGTAGTGAAATTAATATCATAGCACTGTGGCGATTTTAGAGCCTTTTTAGGGGGGCTCAAACCTTGAAAATGGTTTAATATCCTGTGTGGCTGTCACCAATGCTATGCACCTGTAACCCAGTCAAGGAAAGGGTTAACAGAAACCTAGTTTTGGCCTCTATCTGATCTGTCAGAGGGAGAGCAGGAGACGGTTGTAAAGTTTAACGTTGGTAGTACCCAGAGAAGAAGTTGGTAATTTCATGCCGCAGATTAGAACCCAAATTGAAATGTAAGCAGCTACAATTGCTGAATGTTAGAACATTGTGACTTATAAAGCGTCAGGTTTAGTTCCATCATAGTGTTAATAGTGTCAAAAAAACATTAGCTGACGTTGTTGTGCAGTAGCTAGCTCATAGATTTTCGGCTAAACCCTTTTGCATGGCACTGTATCTGTGTCACATTCTCATTAGGGGCTGATCCTAGAATTGCCCATGTCTTAGCAGATCTACTTCCAGGTCATCTTTCCTTCTGAGTTGCTTGTTGTGTGCGTGTGTTAGTTTGCTTATTCATTAGTGTGAGGCTGTGGCTAACCAAATTCAAGATGACGACTCTTGCCTGCAAGTTTCCACATTGCAAAAATAAAATAAGGTACACACCATGTGTTTTTTTCCGAGATCAAAAACACCGTGGTTCGACTGGTCGTGACTGTTTTCCCAAGATGGCGCCCGCCTGTATACGTGAACGGTACTGTCTTTCTAATCTATGTTTTTAATAAACTGTCTGTACACTTACAAAGTTCTCAATGCTTCGGTTTACATGTAGGGACCCTCATTATGCCAACGTTGAAGTGTGGTGCTATGTTGAGCCTTGTTAGTGGTAAAGAAATAGCGATTTCTTTTTACTTTACCCGTGCCCCGACGACTAGCGCTATAAGCTAATTAGCGGTTTGCGAATAAAACTGGCCACATTCGATTAGCATGAAAACATATCCCAGAGAATGGTCGACTCGGTACCCATGTGGTATTAACCCCTAGGTTCCTTTTGCACCAGATTTGTCCTTTAACTGTCGTTGCCACATGACGATCACCTTTTATCGGCTAAACTTAACTGCAACGGCCTCTGAAATGACCGGCACCTCACAGTGACCGGTATCCGACTCCTAGTAACCTTTTCTCGTCTAAATTTAACTGTAAAGACCGCTTAACTGTAATATAACCGGCCAGAACAGGACCAGCTGCCAGCTGCCTAATTCCGCAGGATATCAACAAAGCAGTTCATCAACAAAGCAGTTCATCATCTGGAGCACTGACCGATGCCTGTGAAAACACTATAACTCAATGTATAACTTCATGTTGCATTCATTCTGAATATACATCTGAATAGTCTGGAGCTCAGCTATGCAGTTCACCACAGTGACTGAGGATTTCTGTTTAACCTAGAAGGCTGTAGGAAGCTTTTGCCTGGACTGACAACATTCCTGCTGGAGTCTGGGTTTCCCAAATCTGAAAAAAAAATTTTTTTTATCATGACCAATAGTCATAATGGACAAAAATATAAGGAAAAGATAGACTTTTATTATCTGAATCAAAATGAATGTTTCTGTCCATCTCTCTCAATCTATCAATCAATCTCAATCTATGACTCCCTCATTCCCCCCTCCAATTTAACTTCTTTCTTTGTATTTATCTTTTGCTTTTGTTAGCTTCTGTTTTCAGTCTCCCTTTTCACATCCCTCATTCATCTCTCGTTTGTGAGAGTGTATGTCTGTGTGTGTGTGCCTGATAACCTGTCTGAGGGGCTATTGAGGTAAATGAGGGGAGACAGCATCAGGCTCCAGATCCCTTTAATAAACCTCGTCAGCTCCACCCGCCTGGCGCATGCCAATGAGTTACCCAAATGTAACGCTGCGTCTGTACCGGCGCCGGCAGAGAAAGAAAATAAAGTCTTTATAAAGAAAATGAGGCCTGGGTCTTATAAAAGAACCATGAATGACTTGAAA